>NW_016107649.1:2251367-2254026 GCF_001604975.1 Cebus imitator | reverse complement strand
AGTAGAGACGGGGTTTCACCATGTTGACCAGGATGGTCTCGATCTCTTGACCTCGTGATCCACCCGCCTCGGCCTCCCAAAGTGCTGGGATTACAGGCTTGAGCCACCGCGCCCGGCCAACCTACAAAGTTCTTAATTAAAACTGCCTGAAACACAAATACCAAATAAATATTCACTAAATGTTAACATCTATCACAATATGCTGCAATTTCCCCACTAAGAATTAACTAACTGGCTTTTTGTCCACCATTTTTGAGTGCTTCTGTTTATGCTGATAGACAAAGACCTCAAGAAATATTTGCTGAATTTAAACCAAAATATTTACTGACAAAATAGAATTATAATTATTATGGCAAAATATAAATAGTGTGAGATATGACTAATTAAAAAGAACTAAAAATGTCATAATGTGGGAAAGCTATTCAACAGTCCTCTGGAACGGTTTTCAGATGCCACACCGCACTGAAAATGAAGATTATAGACCCTTTTCCCAGAACAATTCCTTTTTTTTTTTTTTTAAATAGAGACAGAGTTTCACTATGTTGACCAGGCTGGTCTCAAACTCCTGGGCTCCAGGGATCCTCCCTGCTGGACCTCCCAAAGTGCTGGGATTACAGGAGTGAGACACTGAGCCCAGTATCCCAGAACAACTCTATCACAAAGGTCCACACAAAATTTTACATGTTTAAAACTAATGGGACTGGCCAGGCACAGTGGCTCATGCCTGTAATCCCAGCACTGAGAAGCCAAAGGCAGGCAGATCTCTCGAGGTCAGAGACCAACATGGTAAAACCTTATCTCTACTAAAAATACAAAAATTAGCTGGGCGCGGTGACGGACACCTACAATCCCAGCTACTTGGGAGGCTGAGGTGGGAGAATCATTTGAACCCAGGAAGCAGAGATTGCTGCTTAAAGTATGATTGAATCAGACTTACTGGACACACAGCAGGCTCCCAATTTTCTGCTAGTCAGTGCAAGTGTTACATTTTTTTAGATACAATAAAATAAGTGACATAGCCGGGCACGGTGGCTCACGCCTGTAATCCCAGCACTTTGGGAGGCCGAGGAGGGTGGATCACGAGGTCAAGAAATCGAGACCATCCTGATCAACATGGTGAAACCCCGTCTCTACTAAAAATACAAAAAATCAGCTGGGCATGGTGGCACATGCCCATAATCCCAGCTACTCAGGAGGCTGAGGCAGGAGAATTGCCTGAACCCAGGAGGCGGAGGTTGCAGTGAGCCGAGATCATGCCATTGCACTCCAGCCTGGGCAACGAGAGCGAAACTCCGTCTCAAAAAATAAATAAATAAAATAAAATAAGTGACATAGTCTCCAGCATCAATGAGCTCAGGCCAAGTAAGGTCATTTACACACTAAGAATAGCAAAGAAGCTTTTATTTAGGTTTTAAACTATGAAGTTCTAAGCATAAGTTCAACTGCATTTTGTAGTATATAATCTATATAAGAATTTAGAATAATTTTGTGAGAAAAATGGTTACCTTGAGATTTGAAATACAGCCTTTTATTTCCATTTAACACTTCATTCTGAAAATTTAACAAATTTATTTTCATCATTAAAAAAATTTCTTTGATCTGCTTCCTAGAATACGTTTGATAAGAATGGCCAAATTAGTAGGTAAGTTAAAATGAATTCTTCCTCTTATATGGTTGCACACAAATGCCCCACACACATACCAAAACAGTGAGGCAAAATACTCATCAGACTGCAACCTGCTACAGCACAGCAGGAATTTTAATTAAAGTTTAATACAAAACTTGGATCTTAGGAGGACATACTTCCAAATAAACCAAAAGTTGGTTTCTAACACAAAGAATGAGAAAACCCGACAATGGTATACACATTTGAAAGGCCAACTTTAAATGTCTCTTAAAAACACTCAAACCAAGACTATGCAGTTTCAATTTTACAAATACAGTATATGAACTTCCACACTTACAATCCAAAAAATTTTGGTACTTGACTATTACAATAATCATGATAAATACTCCAGGAATGTCACTTTTAAAAGTGAGTCTAAATGTTAGGTAAATTTCCAGCCTCTTCAGTACCAGAACACTAACAGGACAGTAAGAAGGATAAGACAGCTTTAATATTTCCGGTAAAAGTACACATCTCAAAGATCAGCTTGAGAAGGCTTGCTTCATTATGAAGACTCTTTGCCAGGAGTGGAGGAAAAAACATCTTGGCTACTGCCAGTACCCAGTATATCATCACTGGTCAAACTAATGAGAGATGAATAAATTTTATTTCCTTCCAGTGCTGGAATCTATATTTTAATATTCCATATGCTTCTCCTATTACATTTAACACTTCCAACACTGACCCCTATACTACTCTCGTTTGTTTTGCTAATGGATTCACATATTAACTTTCGCTGTTATTATGTTGTCATATTCCTATCACATCATAAGCCATCCCAATACATTCATGACGTTAATCAAGAACTGGAAGGAGGGAAAGGCAGGAGCATTTATGTCATTTATGTCTCCAGGGGTTGTGAGAAGTTTAAAAAAAGGCCGGGCGCAGTGGCTCAAGCCTGTAATCCCAGCACTTTGGGAGGCCGAGGCAGGTGGATCACGAGGTCAAGAGATCGAGACCATCCTGGTCAACATGGTGAAACCCTGTCTCTAC
>NW_016107649.1:2247220-2251142 GCF_001604975.1 Cebus imitator | reverse complement strand
AAAAAAAAAAAAAAAAAAAAAAAAAATGTGATTCTAATAATATACCCAACCCTTAACACATGTAAACTATTTGAGGCACCAAAACTTTTATTTATCCTAAATCCCCAAGCACTTAACATGACATTAATCACATTCCTCACATTAAGGAAAATACTTCTTGATTAATCTCTCATCAGCAGCTTCTTTACTTGATGATGTGACCTTGTTACAGGCCCTTTTCTTAATGTTGGTGTTAACTGTTTATAACTATCACCACACTTAAAAGTGCAGTTATGCATCACTTAACAATGGGAATGCATACTGGAAAATGTGTCATTAGGCAATTTGGTCCATGTGTGAACATCAGGGTGTACTTAAACCTAGATGGTACAGCCCACTACACATCTAAACTATAGGGTATAGCCTATTGCTCCTAGGCTACAAACCTATACTGCATGCTATTGTACTCAATATTGTAGGCAACTGTAACACAATAGTCAGTATCTGTATATTTCAACTAAAAAAGGTATATTGAAAATACATTATAAGTAATAAAAATGGTACACCTACATAGCGGGTACCCACCATGAATAGGGATTACAGGACTGGAAGCGGCACTGGGTGAGTCCCAGAGTGGTGAGCAAATGTGAAGGCCTAGGACATTACTACACACTACTACAGATTTTATAAACACTGTACACTGAAGCTACTTTCTTTTATTTCTTTTTTTCTAATTTTCTTTGGAAATTAACCTTAGCTATAAACTTTTTAACTTTTTTACTTTTTGTAATAACATTTAGTTTACAACACCCACACTGTATAATTGTACAAAAATATTTTATTTTTTTATATCCATATTCTATATGCTGTCTGCCATTTTAAAATTCTTTCCTTTTTAATCCTTTTTGTTGTAAGACATAAACACACACATTAGCCTACAACCAAAAGGCCTACAAAGATCAGGATCATCAATATCACTGTCTTCACCTCCATATTTCATCCCACTGGTAAAAATAAATGTGCATAGGGCTGTCATCTCCTATGATAACAATGCCTTTTTCTGGAATACCTCCTGAAGGACCTGCCTAAGGATGTTTTACAGTTAACTTCTTTTAATAAGTAGAAGATGGTACACTCTAAAATAACAATTAAAAAACACGCTAAACACACAAGCCAGTAACACAGAAAATAAATAATATATTTATCAATATATGTACTACATATAAACGTATGTATGTGCTATACTTTTATACAAGTGGTAGTGCACATTTGCTGACACCAGCATCACCACAAACACAGTAAGTCATGCATTACACCACTATAGTGGGATGGCTACAACTCACTACAGAAGAGGAATTTTCCAGCTTCATTATAATCTTAGGTGATCGCTGCCATATATGTGGCATATTATTAACCAAAACATTCCTAAGGGGCTCACGATTGTATTCTACTAGAAACTCCTAGTGATTAGATGCTACACAGCCACTCCCTTGGAATCATCTGGAGGCTGAATCATCAAAAAGAACCTACGCTAAGTGGCACTAATAAAGTACTAAAACAGATCGTGGAATTCAGGCTCCCATGCTAGTCATCTTCGTTTTGCAAATGAGGTAAGAAACTGAACAAGATCATGATGAGAAGTTTAACAAGCTACATAATATCTGAGAGATTATAAAATACAAGTCTACTGGAGGCACTGGAAAAGATAGGTTCTAGGAAAGAAAAAATCCCTAACAATACCTGACACTGGAACAACATCTTAAGCCAATATCATTTTAGAATAGTGAATTTTTTTAAAAGCAGTGTTTCGTCTAGAGTAAAAGCACCCTTAGGTGCAAACAACTAGTAAATATGCTTTCAGTAAATCAAACAGGGTTCAATGAAAATGGTCAGGTAGAGTAGAACGTCTAGGAACTTGAGACCTTCAGAAACAAAAACCAAACCATAACCAAAAACAAAGAAGCAATATAAAGTTTAGACCAAAGAAGAAAACAGGAGCCCAGAAGCAAAATGCCTACTTCACTTGTGGTTAAAACCAAGGTTATGATTCAAAAATGAGTATATATAGCACAGTCTCAGGTTACTGAAGTCCTAGAAGGATTAATTTTATCTGCTTAAGAGACATAATAAATGTCTCTACTGTGAGCTACTGTCTAAATATCTACCTAATGTAAGCCAAAAAGAAAGCTGGGGGGAGTGTGAGGGAGGACTGCCAAAGACAGGTAACACACTATCAAAAAAAAAAAAAAAAAAAAAAAAAAAAAAAAAAAAAAAAAAAAAAAAAAAGGAACAACAACAAAAAAGCTCTATTAACAACCACCACTTCAGTGAAATCAAGAGACTGACAATTACCAGTACTTTCAAGTTTCTTGTGCCTTAGCTGGCCGTTTATTATTATATTGGCAGTTATAACTGCTTATTAACACCCTGAAGGATTGTATACTTGTTTCTCAAATAGAAGGATATGCTGAGGTTTTGTAATCTCCTTCGCACTGGGTATGACAGAAAAAGAAATCTAGGTGAAAAAGAGACAAAAGCAAATAAAAGCAGGCACATCAAATCCCTGGGACCAAATAAACAGAGGGAGTGGCTAACTATAACCAGGGAATATCCTCTAGCATTTACATAGAGGATCCCATTTATCCAGTTATTCTGGACCACTTGTACCAAACTTAAAGATTCAGCTACTAACGTAGACTACTAATGTAGTCCCAGGACAGAAAATATATAAGCTTAAAGGCTTAGTATCTTATATTACATCTTGGCTCATCCTAAATAATTCCAACAACTAAGCTCACTTTTGTTCCTGCAAATACCCGCCTTGTATCTTTCCAATAAGAAATCTGGATGCTGTCTGGTTTTGTTTCCCTGTGGCTAGGTTTTCTAAGCCTACTGCCAGCCCCCGTTTCCCCTTTCCCCCAGGATGCCAGTCTGAATCTCTACCTACTGCCTGCTACGAGCCACCATACCACTCCCAAAGGCCTGCTCCACATACATGTACATACTGCACTTTGCCAAACATATCCCTGATGCTGACAAGCTGACTGTAGGTACACATGGACCTCCATCCAGATTTTCCAAACTAGTGTTCTGTCCCATCCCCCATCTAGAAAGACTTACTGCCTGACTGCTTAATTTGGTCCCTAAATCCTGCTTGTGTTAAATTTGAATCGCAGTCAGATATCAAATCCTACAACTAAGCAGTAACAGCTCCATCATAATGATTACCCAATTTACCTAAATTTAAATCACATCTTATTAGTTTTTATTTGCTCTTTCTTTTCTGAATGTAAAATCTGAAAACGTTCAGATCTTTCACAACTTGCTTCATCGGTTTACCTAAGCAACAAGTCTACAGCTCCACCCAATTCTCACTCAAATAAATAATCATTATACTTCTTTCTCTACCTAGCTGCAAGCCCTTGACACAATGACAACAATTTTTATATACATGAAAGTAAGCATTTTTATCATTTGAAATATATTTCATAACAAGGGAAGATATTCTGACAGGAGGATTCTCTGGCAGGTCTGAATTATGAATACATAAAAATTTAGCACTTTAGGTTTTATAACACTTATTTTTAAAGTCTCAAAAATTAGATTTTAGTTAATACGATGTCATTTTACTATGCAAGCCTCTCAATTAGAAAGGTACAGGCAGGGCATGGTGGCTCATGCTTGTAATCCCAGCACTTTGAGAGGCCACGGCGAGAAGATCATGAGGTCAAGAGATCGAGATCATCCTGGCTAACATGGTGAAACCCTGTCTCTACTAAAAATACAAAATATTAGCTGGGCATGGTGGCATGCATCTACATTCCCAGCTACTCAGGAGGCTAAGGCAAGAGAATCACCTGAACCCAGGAGGCAGAGGTTGCAGTGAGCCAAGACTGCACCACTGCACTCCAGCCTGGGCGACAGAGCGAGATTCCTTCTCAAA
>NW_016107649.1:2231187-2247195 GCF_001604975.1 Cebus imitator | reverse complement strand
AAAGAAAAGAAAAGAAAAAGAAAGAAAGAAAGGTACAAAGCAAACTTCTAGCTCATTTCCACAGGAAAATATAAAATATTATAAATGTGAATTTTCATCCTTATGTGATTTTATAAAATTTAAACTATTCAAATTTTGAAACCTCAAAAAAAATCTGATCATAAGTACTTAACAAATAAGGAAAAGAGTTATTACATTTGCCAATGATTCAACTTTGAAACAAAAATTTCATAATACTCTCTGGAGTAGTTTAATTGAAGTAAATCCTTATACAGAAAGGTGAACCAGTAGCATGCAGTTTCCATTTGCAACTACTTATCTGTATGAATCAAGATTTTATCCAGGCCAGGTACAGTGGTGCGGCTATAATCCTAGCACTTTAGGAGGCCAAAGCAGGTGAACTGCTTGAGGCCAAGAGTTTGACACTAGCCTGGGCAACATAGGGAGGGCCTGTATCTACAAAAAAAATTTAAAACTAGGCCAGAGGCAGTGGTGTGCACCTGTAGCCCTGGCTACTTGGGAAGCAGAGGCTGCAGTGAGCTATCATCATGCCACTGAACTCCAGTGTGGGTAACAGAGCAAGACCCTGTCTCTAAAAATAAATAAATAAATAACATATAAATAGAAAATTTATAAATATTTTCTCCAAACACTACAACAAAGTAACATAAAAAATCACTCTATTATAGAAGTGCATACATCATCTAAAGCAACTGCAAATTTGTCTATTAAAACCACCATGAGGCCGAGTGAAGTGTAATCCCAGCACTTCAAGAGGCTGAGGTGGGCAGAGGACCTGAGGTCAAGAGTTTGAGACTAGGCTGACCAACATGGTGAAACCCTGTCTCTACTAAATATGCAAAAATTAGCTGGGTGTGGTGGCATAAACCTGTAATCCCAGCTACTCCGGAGGCTGAGGCAGGAGAATTGCTGGAACCCAGGAGGCAGAGGTTACGGTAAGCCAAGATCATTCCAGCCTGGGCAACAGAGTAAGACTCCATCTCAGACAAAATGGAAAAAAAAAAAAAAGTTATGTTTTATATACATGAGCTTATAAATAAAAAGTTCACCACCTTATATAAAATTATTAAGAGAATTTCAGTCCTTAGTAACATGCTTACTCTTTCAAAAATAAAAATTCACAATATTTCTTTTGCATGCTCTAGAAACGGTCTGACACTTTGTGCCATTTGCTTTTTGCCTAATTCTGCTCCAAAATGCCAATCTGTATTTTTGGAATGAGAAAAATAATCATTGTCTATCTGTCTCCCTAGAATCCTTCCCAAATTCTTTCACACAGAATACTTCAAATTTCTCAATAGGCATTTTACCACATTTAACAAATGTAGACACTAAAAACACTACTTTAACTAAAATTCAAGTAACTCTACTAGTATTCATCCCACTTAAGGGTTTTTCCTAAGCAACTAAGTTCTTACCAATAATGGACTTTCGCACGATACATCCAATATTGAAAAAAGTATCTACATGATTTCCGTAAGTTTACATTACATAAAATTCAGTTTCTGCATTAGTACAAAATCATCTCATCTCAGTGGTCCTTTATGTAAAGAAAATATCCAACTTCTAACAAAGGTCAAAAATTGAGAATTTTTTTTTTCCCAAGTTGGTACAAGAATTAGGGAAATCAGGCCAGGCATGTTGGCTCACACCTGTATTCCCAACACTTAGGGAGGCCGAGGCAAACAGATCACACAAGGTCAAGAAATAGAGACCATGCTGCCCAATATGATGAAACCCTGTCTCTGCTAAAAATGCAAAAATTAGCCAGGCATGGTGGCACGGGCCTGTAGTCCCAGCTATATGGGAGGATGAGGGAAGAGAATTGCTTGAACCTGGGAGGTGGAGGTTTCAGTGGGCCAAGATTGCACCACTGCACTCGTTTGGCGACAGAGCAAGACTCCAACTCAAAAAAAAAAAAAAAGAAGAATTAGGGAAACCATCTGAAAATGAAAATAACCTCAAGCAATGGCAATGTTTTAAGCACTTTACAAGTAATAACTCATTCAATCCTTGTAACAACCTATGAGGTTGGTATTTTATTCCATTTACAGATTAAGAAACTGAAGCACAGAGAAATAATGTGCTCAGTCACACAGTGAGTAGGTAGAAGAAAAAGAATTCGACCTCAAGTAGTTTCCCTCCAGAGCCCATGCTTTTAACTCTCTAGTTGTACCATCTAAGCATAGGGTGGATCACGAGGTGAGGAGATCGAGACCATCCTGGCTAACACGGTGAAACCCCATCTCTACTATAAATACAAAAAATTAGCCAGGCGTGGTGGCATGCACCTGTAGTCCCAGTTACTCGGGAGGCTGAGGCAGGAGAATCACTTGGACTCAAGAGGTGGAGTTTGCAGTGAGCTGAGATCACGCCACTGCACTCCAGCCTGGGCAACAGAGTGAGACTCTGTCTCAAAAAAAAAAAGAACCACCACTTAATAGGTATCCAAGTTTTCTTAAACAAAAAAAAAAAAGATTTTTTTCATTTTGTGACAAATTAGATAAAATATCATGTAAATATTTTAGGCTGCATCTAAAATCGTAAGAAAAAGGGTGGCTGATAAAACCAAATAAATGAAATTTATATTAAAATGCAAACTCCCTTCAATTGAACTTGAGAATTTTATTATTATAATATGACCAATGAGCTTAAGAATACACTGATATGGAAATGTTTCACAAATACTTTACAAAACTTACCACAAATGCCCCCAGTAATACACATTTGCCCCCCTCAAAACATATTCTAAGTAGTCGAGAGTATACCAACATTGATATCCAAGTCTATATGAAAACTCACCTAAACAGAACACAACAAATAAATCACGAAGAAAAAGCCTCTGGGCAATCAAAACAAGTATTCCAGTATCCAAGAATTGGTATACACTTACTTTCTCAAGAGACGACCTCACACACTAGGTAAGGGCATATCGATTTTTCCCCTGTGCAGAATCACAAACCTGAATATGAATCACAAACCTGAATATGATTTCCACACTTCTATTTAAGACAGAAAAGAACTGTATATTTAACTTTATTATCTTAATCTAAAGCAGTTAAAGTGATTTTATAATTTGATGCTTAAAAGAATAAGCCCACAATTACCCTGCAAGCTCAACTAATCAATTATAAAATAATTCATTTGAAAATTCCAAATAGCAAATGTCTTATTTCACTGTTTTTGAGGTCAAGAGCACTTGGAGTATAAAAGTTACCTGAAACCAGGAGGGAGGTGGAGGAGGGAACATAAAATTAGAAAAGTCTAAGGAAACAGAGGCTAGGCGAGTGTCTATAAACAATATGCTCAAAACATCCCCCACAAAGCTAACTGTGGAAAGAGGATGCCACATCAGCAGCAGTCTGTATTTGTCCTGCTTCTAAATCATTTGTTGGTTACATGAATTACTCATTTCGGTGATGGTTTGTGATATGAAGCAGTACCAACTCTCAACTGCAAAAAGTGATAGGGTCCTCCTGATTTTCTCTACAAAATCAAACTTCGGTTTACACTTACAGAACACTGCCTCTATAAGGCAGAGCGTGTTCTGATTTTTTTAAAGCTATTCTTTTTTAAGTTGCTTTTAATTTTTAAAGGATTGAGGGAGTTAATGCCTAGCCCACATGAACTTTGTTATCAAAAGAATTGTTACACCACTTAACAAAACTTTTCAACCCAGACTGCCACACATTCTGCCTTCTCTAACTTCAAACAAAACTTTAAAGCACATAGTAAATAACACATAAGGCCTTGTATTTTTCTCTCCTCCCTCAAGGAAGTCTAACTCCAAACAGGAAACTGCTTCTCAAAGGATCCAACAGTGAAGTCCCAACCCAGTCCTCTGGAGCAGGCTGAATGCTTAAGTGCCAACACACTTGCCTAGGTAGAACCCGAGTAAAATACTCAAGCTTTCCAGTCCTTGAGGCATCCCTTGCGAGTTATAGAAGGGGAAAAAAATACCTTTTTTGAACAAATTTCTCTCTCTCCTTAACGTATACAAAGCGTCGCAGAAAATAAAGAAGTTGAAAGTGCTACTTTGTCAAATTTTTCGATCGCCCTCCCCCATCTCACGAAGAGGGGGAGGGAAGGAAAGGGTGAGCAAGGGAAGGAAGATCAGGTCCGATTTTAGCTGGGCCAGGGGTTCGGAGAGGTGGCCAGGCACCCCCGCCCCCCATCCCGCACCTTTCTGGTGAACAGGAAAAGAGGCGGAGAAGGGAGCGCGAGGGAAAGCACCCGAGAGCTCTCCCACCAGTTTCTCTGCGAGGAGAGAAAGGTGGAAGGCAGGGCAAGAAGGCAAGAAGGGACAGTGGGGAGAGTGGAGAAGGTAGGGTGCTGCCGCTCAAGGGCTGACCCCCGTCGCCTCCCCATAAGGCCGAGAAGGTGCACCGCCTCCCCGGGTCTGAAAGGTCCAGACCGGCGGCGGGAAGCGCCCGAGTCACTTACCCATGCTGGGGACTCCCGCGGCGAGAAGCCGAGGTCCGCTCCTCCTCCTCCTCTGGTGGCTCGCGCGGGCGCTCCCGCGGTTGGAGGCGGACCCCGCGCTCCGCGCTAGCCCCTCCTGACCTTAGGCGGGGCGAAGAGTCGCCTCCATCCGCCTGCGGCGCACTCCGGCCAATCCCTTCAGTGCGGCCCGCGAGGCAGACGCAGAGGCAGCCGCAGCTCCTCACGCCTGGCCTCCGCCGAAGCCACGGCGGCGGGAGGGCCCTACCCTGCCCGCCCAGAACGCGGCTTTCCCAGCCTGGCCGCTCCCGCAGGGGGACGGACCCGCTGGTTCGCCCTGGCCGTCGGCTCCCACCCGGAGCGCCCGCCCAGCCTCGGAGCCCGCCCCTTGCCTCTCCCTTAGCACCAGCAGTTAGAGAAGGCGACCCCCAAGCCTTCGGTGGAGACCCACACAGAGGCCGGGAAGGTGCAGGCAGCTGGGTCCGGGAGGAGGCAAATCTCGCGAGAACGCCCTCGTTCTCCCCGCCCCACCGCGCCCCGTCGCGTTCGGGCTCTCTCCCCGACCCCCCGGCTGGTGCCAGGTGCGGTGACGTCACTGGCGGGGGTCGCGCGCCGCCGGCGTCCAGGTGCGGCGAGCGGATGAGGAAGCGGTGCAGAGAAGTTGGAGCTCTCTCTCTCCCCGGAGGCTCAGAACAGCTTGAGCAGGCTTTTGGTCTGGTTTGTCGCCTCAGATGGTTACAAAAGGTTTCTGCTGATAGGCAAAGTTGCCCCGCTTTCCGCGGCGGCGACACGGTGTTACTTCCCGCAGCGAAGCAGCCTCTGGAGGACCTTAAGGGGGAAGAGGCGGCGAGAGGAGGGCGAGCGCGCTTGATTTCGACGTTTAAAGGAAGCCTAAATGCTGCCAGGACCCTCAGTTTACCTTGTAAAGTTCCTTATGGATTGGAAGTATTTGGTCTTCGTCGGGTGGGGGAGAAACCTAGGCATCAAATAAATTCAGTTTCACGGGAGTATATTACTGGATTCCTTCAGTCTCTTGTCAGCTGAAGGCAACTTTCTAAATTTCCTTTTTTCTTTTTAAAGTATAAGTTTAGTTGTTATTTGATCGAGAGGAAAGTAGGCATCATGATTTGAAATACTGCCAGGCATTTTTTCTAACGTCAATGGGAAGGAGAGCATCGGATTATTGTAGTCAGTCAAACATGAGCCTGGGAGTTACAAAGAAGTGTAATTATTTCAGCAAGCTTTTTTTCCCCTCCTAAGTAGACCCAATTCCAGGGCAGATGTGTGTGTGAGCGTTTGTTGAACGCCAACTATTGTGCCTAGTGCTTTTTCTAGAAATTATGTAATTCTCAGTCATCCAGCACTGAAACTGACTTGCCCTTTGGAACCAGGCAGACATGGGTTTCTGAAACTCAGCACGGTCATTTTCTTTTTGTGAGACCTTGGATAAATTAACCTGGCTGAACTTCAGTTTCTTGAGTCTGTTGAAACAAATCTTGCAATTCAGAGCAGAGTGGCCCGTAGTAGTTAGTAACCTTGTACGTATGCATTACCACTATTTCCCATAGGCCTGCTTTTGATTTCTTTTAATTCTTCTGCTTCTCAAAAGGTTGCATGTGGTAATTTTATAACAAGAATGATCAAACTCACAAACAGTAGCCAAAAGTAGAAAAGAAAAAGATAAATATACTCACCTAAACAAGATTACATTGACATCATGGAACATGTACCTTTTTTAGGTAACAAATATGTGTTGAGCATTATGTTCATTGTCCCCTACCAAGCAAAAAAAAAAAAAAAAGCTAAAGTACACCACTTATCCTCAGGGACTTTGCATTCTAAGGGGGATGAGATATGAATACAAAGTTAATTAACAGTATGAGGTAGTGAGGGTCAAATGCTTTAGAATTTAAAGGAAAATAAATTACTGTGGGCAAGGCAAGCTGTAAAGAGAAGGTATGAGTTGAACGAAAGCTTGGGGAAAGGCAATAATTGAGCTGGAAAGAATCCTACAACTGAGGAGTGGAGGTAGATATGCAAACAATATTTCTAAGCCTTAAATGTGTGTGGCTCAAGCAGCCCATAAGGAAGGCCATTTAAGGTTTGGAAGAATAAGACTGGTGATGGGCTAAGAAGGATTCAAGAAAGGAGACAAAAATATAAGCTATTGGAAGCACATAGGTAGGAAATTCAAGGCCCAGAGATCTTAAGGTTCTAGAGACTTTAAATTTCTAGGTCTCTAGAATCCTCAATACTTAAAGAAAGGCCAATGAATATAATGGAAAGAGGTTAAGTAAAACAGAAGAAGGAAAAAAGACTATCAGATTTGATAATAAGAGCACCTTTGAAAATATAATTTCAGAATATATATAACATATACATTACATACAACTACATATTCAGAATAGATATATAATAGAAAATTCAGATTAAAGGTTTTATTAATTGAATGACAAGGAAATGGAGGCCACAGGTAGATAAGGTAAATACTTTCTCAGAAATCGGGTCACATGATCTGACAACATGATAAAACCTTTACAATCATTTCCGTCCTAGGAATTCCAGGATCTTCACACTTGTAATCCCAGTAATTTGGGAGGCCAGGGGAGGAGGATCACTTGAGCCCAGGAGTTGGAGACCAGCCTGGGCAACATAGCAAGATTCCACCTCTACAAAAAAAAGTACAAAAATTACCCCAGGTGTGGTGACAGAGACCTGTGTGGTTCCAACTACTTCTTGAGAGGCTAAAGTGAGAGGTTCACCTGAGTCCAAGGAGGTTGAGGCTAGAGTAAACTGTGATCCTGCCACTACACTCCATCCAGCCTGGGTGACAGTGAGACCCTTGTCAAAAAAAAAAAAAAAAAAAATCCAGGATCTGTTATTATCTCCATAATAAACTTATTTTACAGGTTTAAAAATTAAATTCACTTTGCAAATTCAGAGGCATTATCCATTGAAGTAATGATAAGATGTTGGATCACAGAAATTGGAAGGATCAGGGAATAGAACCCATAAGAATGGTTGAGGAAACTGAAGTAAAGCTAAGAAATAATCACAATCCCAAATTTAATGCTGTTTTCCAAAGCCAAAGGAAATTCTTACAGAAGAATGAAATCTAGAAATTTACTTTATTTTTTTTATTTTTTATTTTTTAAAGATGGGGTTTCACCATGTTGGCCAGGCTGGTCTTGAACTCCTGACCTCAGGTGATCTGCCTGCCTCCGCCTCCCAAAGTGCTGAGATTTCAGGCATCAGCCACCACGCCTGGCTGAAATTTACTTTTAAACATATAAAATGGTATGTAAAAATACCTTCTAAACTTGTGACTGCTATGCAAATATTTGTTATTAATTATTCTGTTGAGTTCTTTTCATCTTTTAAATCTTACCTTCTCAGCTGTAAGAGGCCTTCAAGGTACAGCAGTATGTTTTATACATTTTTATATGGTTAGCACTGTCTGCGGCTCAAAACATTGCATTCCCTGGCAATAATTATTAGTTGAATGAGAGAAAATGTGATGAGAAGATAATTTCTACTTACCACACATATTAAATTTAAACTCCCTTAGTCTAAAAACAAATTATCTTTTACTTTTCCCTTTATTGTTACCTTTATACTGGATTAGGTTTGTTTCTGTCCATCTGTCTTCTTTGTATTCGAGTACAAATGGACTAACACCACTCTAATCATTCACTTTTTTTTCTGCCAAATGCTGAACATGTTGATCTGACATCAAGGAGAACATTACAATTTCTGTGTGAATGACACAATTTCAGATCATCATAGTTCATGTTAAACTGCCATGACTTGTTCCTGAAGTTTTCTTAGGAATTTATCAGAGGATATCTATATTTTAAAAAATCATCTGCTTTTTTTCTGGTAAAAGCTATTATAACCAAGAAGATTATGCTAAAGAAAAATAAATATTAACTAAATTGTGTTATTTTTAAAGCACTCATTTAGTTAAAATCTTGCAACTAATTCTTTTTATTTTCATTCAAAAGTACTAGGTTTCCTGGAAAGTTTTCTTATTGTTATCTTGTTTTGGCCTGGCTAATGTACTGCAAACTTAAGCCCAAATTACATCAATGTGTAACCTGAATTTTAAAAGTTATTCTTTAGAAAACAATTGCAGGAAATAGTAATCCCAATCACAATGCCTATACTGTGAGATCATTGAAGCTGAAAAATCCCCCAGCTCAAACTGGTGGCCCTCTCAGCTTGCAACAAAATCCTGTTACTCTACTAGCAACCTGGGGAATGTGCTCAGGTCTATGACCACTCTAAGCATTATTCTTTACTGCATACTAAGAAAGAGTTTAATTAAAAACATAATGACCCATCTAAATGAATCACCAGTTTTTAATGGTGTTATTTGCACTTTATTCAAATGCTAGTGTCATAGACCTGGCATTTGATAAGCAAGTCATAGGAGTCTCATAGGCCTTTAAAGGGAATCTCTTTCAAGAAGCATTACTCCCCCAAATATTAAAGCTAGCCCCTTTTGAAGGGTCACATACTTTAAGTAATCTCAAATAACAAATACTTCTGCATTTTCAAATATCAGGCAGTTAAATTATACACATGATATTATGTAAAGAATTTCCAGTCATGAGTACACATTTATTCAACTCGGCAGATGTTTTCTGAACACCCATTATAAATGAGCAGCTTTTGGATCATAAATATAGAGATAGAAAATACAGTTCTTGCCCTTAAAAGAGAAAGGATTGAGGAAACTGTTGGGGGTACATTGGAATTGCCCAGTAAGGACAAGGAAGGGTAGTCAGGCAGCCAGGACAATAGGCAGGTGTACAGTCAGAAACCCAGGATGTCTTTCAGGGGCCAGGCTCCGGAGACCACACTTAAATATGGAGGGCTCTGTGTGCCAGGGAAGTAATCTGAGGTCTTGTCCTAGAAGTTAGAGACAATTAATGAAGTATTTTAAGTAGGCAACTGATTTGTTTTTCCAACTACATCCATGGTCATAGAAAAAAAATGCACACAAGTCCCAAAAAATTAGGTACAAAAAAATTTGGTTAAATAAGCATTGATTAAGCACCCACTGCCCTCAAATAATTAGTAAATATGTTTTTTTTTTTTTACTAATACAATAAATTTTTAAACTAATATACAAGGGACTTTACATGCTGGACACTGTGAGAGATTCATTGCGGCAAACACAAATTCTATCTTCAAGGAATATGATTTCCAACTAAGAAGGCTAAGATATACTTAACTATTTTAACTTGTGCTTATTTAAATAAAATGTACCTTATTGAGGAGAACCTGCAATTAGAATCAACATGGCACAGACCAATAAACTGGGCAAATTTTCAATTTAGTAATTAATTTGCAGTATTCTTTTTTTTTTTTTTTTTTTTGAGACAGAGTTTCGCTCTTGTTACCCAGGCTGGAGTGCAATGGCACGATCTCGGCTCACCGCAACCTCCGCCTCCTGGGTTCAGGCAATTCTCCTGCCTCAGCCTCCTGAGTAGCTGGGATTACAGGCACGCGCCACCATGCCCAGCTGATTTTTTGTATTTTTAGTAGAGACGGGGTTTCACCGTGTTGACCAGGATGGTCTCGATTTCTTGACCTCGTGATCCACCCTCCTCGGCCTCCCAAAGTGCTGGGATTACAGGCTTGAGCCACCGCGCCCGGCCTTTTTTTTCTTTCTTTTTTTTTTTTTTTTAAGACAGTCTTGCTCCATCACCAGGCGCCAGGCTGGAGTGCAGTGGCATGAGCTTGGCTCACTGCAACCTCTACCTCTCGGGTTCAAGCAATTCTCCTGCCTCAGCCTCCCAAGTAGCTGGGACTACAGGCCCGCACCACCATGCCCAGCTAATTTTTATATTTTTAGTAGAGACAGAGTTTCACCATGTTGGTCAGGATAGTCTCCATCTCTTGACCTCGTGATCCGCCCTCCTTGGCCTCCCAAAGTGCTGGGATTACAGGTGTGAGCCACCGTGCCCAGCCAATTTGCAGTATTCTTATTTGAATCTCTGCAAATTTTTTTATGTTATAGAATTTTTAAAATTTTTAATTTTCGTGGGTACATTCTAGGCATATAGATTTATGAGGGACATGAGATATTTTTATACAGCCATACAATGCATAATAATCACATCAGGGTAAATGAGATATCCATCACCTCAAGCATTTATCCATTCTTTGTGTTGCAAACAATCCAATTATATTATTTTAACTGTCTTAAGATGTGTAATAAATTATTGTTGACTGTGCTCTCCCTGTTAGTCGACCAAATGCTTAATCATATTTATTCTAACTATATTTTTGTACCCATTAACCATTCCCACTTTCCCCACTCCTGCTCAGCCTCTTATAACCATCATTCTACACTCTATGAGTTCAATTGTTTTAAATTTTTTAGCTCCCATAAATAACTGAGAACATGCAAAGTTCGTCTTTCTGTGCCTGGCTTATTTCACTTAACATAATGACTTCCAGTTCTATTCATGTTTTTGCAGATGATGGGATTCCATTCTTTTTTAGGACTGAATAATACTCCATTGTGTCTATGTAGCACATTTTCTTTATCCATTCATGTGTTGATGGACACTTAGGTTGATTCCAAATCTTGGCTATTATGAACAGTGCTGCAATAAACATGGAAGAGCAGATATCTCTTTGATTTTTTTCTTTTGGGTATATGCTTAGCAGTAGAATTGCTGGATCATGGTAGTTCTATTTTTTCATTTTATGACACATGTCTAAAACTGTTCTCCATAGTGGCTGTACTAATTTGCATTGCCACCAACAGTGTACAGGGATCACTTTTCTCCACATTCTCACCAGCATTTGTTATTACTTGTCTTTTAGATAAAAGCCATTTTAGCTAGAGTGAGATGATATCTTGTTGTAGCTTCATTTGCATTTCTCTGATGATCAATGATGTTGAACATATTTTCATATACCTGTTTGCCATTTTTATGTCTTCTTTTGAGAACTGTCTATTCAGATATTCTGCCCATTTTTAATCAAAGTATTAGATTTTCCTGTAGAGTTATTTAAGCTCTTTATATACTATAGTTATTTACCACTTATCAGACAGCTTACAAATCTTTCTCCATTCTGTTGGTTGTCTCTTCACTCTGTTGATGGTTTCCTTTGCTGTACAGACATTCTTTAATGTGATGTAATCCCATGTGTCCACTTTTGCTTTTGTTGCCTGTGCTCGTAAGGGTATTGATCAAGAAATCTTTGCCTAGTCTAATGTCCTAAAGAGTTTCCCCCAGTGTTTTCTTTTAGTAGGTTCATAGGTTCAGGCCTTAGAGAGTTAAGTCTTTAATTCATTTTGATTTGATTTCTGTGTATGGCAACAAACGGGGTCTAGTTTCATTCTACTACATGTGAGTATCCAGTTTTCCCAGCACAATTTATTGAAGAAAGAATTCTTTCCCCAAAGTATGTTCTCGACACCTTTGTTGAAAATGAGTTCACTGTAGATGTGTGGATTAATTTCTGTGTTCTCTATTCTTTTCCTTGGTTTATGTGTCTGTTTTTATGCTAGTACCAAGCTATTTTGGTTACACAGATCTTTAGTATAATTTGAAGTCACATAATGTGATGCCTCCAGTTTCATTCCTTTTTGCTCAAGATAGCTTTGCGTATTCTGGGTCTTTTGTGGTTCCATATTAATTTTATGAATGTTTTCTCCATTTCTGTGAAGAATGTCATTGGTGTTTTGATAGGAATCACATTGCATCTGTACATTAATTTGGGTGGTATGGACATTTTAACAATTTTGATTCTTCCGGTCCATGAACTTGGATTGGATTCCATGGATTCTTCCAATCCATGGAATATCTTTCTATTTGTGTGTGTGCTTGTGTGTGTGTGTGTGTTCAATTTCTTTCATCGGTGTTTTATAGTTTTCATTGTAGAGAACTTCCACTTCTTTAGTTAATTCACAATATATTTTTATATGTAGTTATTGTAAATGGGATTACTTTCTTGATTTCTTTTTTAGATTGTTTGCTGTTGACATATAGAAATGCTACTGATTTTTTGTATGTTGATTTTGTATCCTGCAACTTTTATTAAATTTGATTATCAGTTCTAATAGTTTTTTGGTAGAATCTTTAGGTTTTTCCAAACATAAGATTATATCATCTGTAAGCAAGGATAATGTGACTTCTTTCTTTTCAATTTGGATGCCCTTTATTTCTTTCTCTTGTCTGATTCCTCTAGATAGAACTTCCAGCACCATGTTGAATAACAGTTGTGAATGTGGACATCTTTTTCTTGTTCTAGATCTTAGAGGAAAGGCTATCAATTTTTCCTCATTCATTGTGATACTAGCTGAGTCTGTCATATGTGGTTTTTACAGTGTTGACGTATGTTCCTTCTATACCGTTTTTTTGGGGGGATGGGGTATCATGATGCTGAAATTTATCAAATGCTTTTTAGGCATCAGTTAAAATTATCATATGGTTTTTGTCCTTCATTCTGCTGATAAGCTGAATCACATTGCCTTGTTTACTTATGTTGAACCATCTTTGCATATGTGGGATAAATCTCACATGCTCATGATGAATGCTCTTTTTAATGTGCTATTGAATTCTGTTTGCTAGTATTCTATTGAGGATTTTCACATGAATGCTCATCAGAGATACTGACCTGTAGTTTTCTTTTCTTGATGTATCTTTGCCTGATTTTGGTATCAGGGTAGTATTGGTTTCATAGAATGAGTTTGGAAGTATTCCCTCCTCTATTTTTTGGAATAGTTTGACAAGCATTAGTATTAGTTCTTCTTTAAATGTTTGGTGAAATTCACCAGTGAGGACATTGGATCTTGGGCTTTTCTCGACTGGAAGACTCTATTATGGCTTCAATCTTGTTACTTGTTATTGCTGTGTTCAGGTTTTGAATTTCATCAGGTTCAATCTTAGTACGTTGTAGGTGTCTAGAAATTTGTCCATTTCTTCTAGGTTTTCCAATTTATTAGCATATAGTTGCCCATGGTGGCCCCTAATGATCCTTTGAATTTCTGCATTATCAGTTATAATGTCTCCTTTTTCATCTCTGAATTTATTTATTTGGGTCTTCTCTCTTTTTTCCTAGTCTGGTGAAAGGTTTCTCAATTTAATTCATCTTTTTTGAAAAAAACATTTTTCATTGATTTTTAAATTTTGATTTCATTTATTTCTCCTCTGATCTTTATTGTTTCTTTTCTTCACTAATTTAATGTTTGGTTTGCTCTTGCTTTTCTACTTTATAAAGATGCATTGTTAGATTGTTTATTTGATGTTTTTCTACTTTTTTGAGGTAGGAGCTTATTGGTATAAATGTTCCTTTTAGTACTGCTTTTGCTGTATCTCATAGGTTTTGGTATGTGTTGTTCCCATTTTCATTTGTTTCAAGACATTTTTAAATTTCCTTCTTAAAGTGTCAATTGACCCACTGTTTATTTAGAAGCATATTGTTTAATTTCAATGTTTGTTTAGTTTCCAAAGTTCCTTTTGTTATTGATTTCTAGTTTTACTCCATTGTAATCAAAAAAGATTCTTGATATGATTTCAATTTTTCAAGACATATTTTGTGGCTTAACATATGGTCTTGAGAATATGCCACGTGCTAAGGAGAATAATGTGTATTCTTCAACTGTTGGATAAAATATTCTGTAACTATCTATTAGGTTCATTTGGTTTATAGTCCAGATTAAGTTCAATGTTTCTTTGTTGATTTTCTGTCTGGATGATCTCTCCCATGCTGAAAGTTGGGTGTTGAAGTCTCCAGCTATTATTATATTGGGGTCTATCTCTCTTTAGCTCTAATATTATTTGCTTTACATATCTGCGTGCTCCAGTGTTGAATGCATGTATATTTACAATTGTTATGTCCTCTTGCTGAATTCACCTTTTTATCATTACATCATGACCATCTTTTTTCTCTTTTTGTGGCTTTTGTCTTGAAATCTATTTTGTCTGGTATAAGTATAGCTACTGCTGTTTTTTGGCTCCCTTTGGCATGGAATATCTTTTTCCATCCCTTTAGTTTTAGGTCTATGTGTGTCTTTATAGGTGAAGTATGTTTCTTGTAGGCAATAGTTCATTGGGTCTTGTTTTTTATCCATTTAGCCACTATCTATGTCATTTGATTAGAAAGTTTAGTCCATTTACATTCAAAATTATTACTGATAAGTAAGGACTTATTCCTGTCCCTAGCCATACATTATTTCCAAAATAATAAGTAGAAATTTTATTTCAGATCCCAGTCTAACTTCCTTAACTGCACAGATTACACTAAGGGCAATATCCCATCTGATACTGTAGCTTTTTAAGGCACCCATTCTGACATTATCTTGGTGCCCAAAATTAAATGCCTGCCAAAGCAAAAGGGTCTCATAAACCAAGAAATTTCTCTCTGCTTATTCCTGATAATTCACATTTTGTTCTTTAGGTTTCCATGCCAGGCCTCACCACTCCCACAATTGCATCACATTATATATGTGGCTCATAAAAAAATCTCAACCTCCTTCCCCTCCCCGACATACCTTCCCAGCTATCATCTGCCTTGTCTCACATTTACTTAAATATTAAGTAAATTAGAGTGCACGTCAACCTCCTGACCCCTGAGGCCTATACCAATACTTCCACTTCATAACCAGGGAAACTATGGCATTCTAAATGGTCCCCATCACACTCTGCCTACCTTCTTTTGTACAGAATTGCTTCTTTGAAATGGTCTATGCCCTCTTTTTCTTCCTCAATAGTTATATCTCTAATTTAGACTTATAATTTTATACGTGGGCTACATTTTTCCCTTTTCATTTCCTAGGCTATAATCTTCATCCTTTTTTCACTTCTTCCTTTCTTACCCTTTTTCTCTATCTTACACCATATCTTTCCTAACTTTTAAACACCATCCTTAGATTGTCAATCCAGTTTAACTGGTTTTGTAAACTCCACAAAGGTAACCTCTTTGATCTCCTAATCTTCCCTCCCTGTCAAATATATCTTCACAGAATAATCTTGGGCCTTACTGAGACCACTGTAAGGTGACAAAGCTTTCTTACAGTACACAATCTCAATGTACTCCTTAAGATAAATTAGTGAAGGAGGTAATACTATTTCTAATTTCACAATATTAGCAATGATGACAACATGAATAACAGCTAACACCATCTGACCATTTTAAGTCTCAGGCATGAACCTGAACACTTCATACACCTCATCTGACATGACCTTAGTATTATCACCCTATTTAAATAGCAGGAAGCTGAGACTGGTTAATTAACTTGCCTAAAGTCACATAACCATTAAGAGGCAGAGCCTGTGAGAATTCAGGGCTAATTTCATAGCTGATGCCCCAGCCTATCTTAGGTCAATTCACTCCTTGAGCTGTGATTTCTTCCTTTGTTTGAAAGGAAGGAGGAGGAGGAAAGAGAGAAAGGGGTCAGTGGAGGAACTGCAGGAATCCTTTAGTGGTTTTTTTTTTTTTTTTTTGGAGACAGAGTTTCGCTGTTGTTACCCAGGGTGGAGTGCAATGGCGCGATCTCGGCTCACCGCAACCTCCGCCTCC
>NW_016107649.1:2225396-2231112 GCF_001604975.1 Cebus imitator | reverse complement strand
TTTTAGTAGAGACGGGGTTTCACCATGTTGACCAGGATGGTCTCGATCTCTTGACCTCGTGATCCACCCTCCTCGGCCTCCCAAAGTGCTGGGATTACAGGCTTGAGCCACCGCGCCCGGCCCCTTTAGTGGTTTTTATATGGATCAACCAGGAAAGGGCCTGACACAGACTAGACACTTGATGCTAATTTATTTCCCCTCCTTCATTCACTCATGATCACATTCATTGTGCCAGGCACTTGTGTAGAGGACTGGAGAGAGGTGATAAAGGAGACATGATTCCTATGCTTGTGGAGCTTATGGTCTAAGAGAGAAAGCCAAATTTCATGAGAACACGTCTGTGTTACTTCTCACATACTCCATCCTACATGACTGCTCTCACATACCCCCTCCTACGTGACTACTTTCTTGAATGTGTCCTCCCCTCCCTCTTAAAACCCATTCTTATACCCTTCCTAGTATATTTGGTGTATTTTCTTTTATAATATAGCTATTTTTATACAACTTTCCTTTCCTGTTACATGGGTGATGTCCTTAAACACTGGGTGCTATAATTTGGATGCTTGTCCCCCAAATCTCATGTTGAAATTTGATTCTAATTCAAATTTCCTAATGGCCTAATGGGAAGTGTTTGGGTCATGGGTACAAAGATGGCTTGGTGCCATCTTTGAGATAATGAGTGAACTGGTTGTTTAAAAGAGCATCCCCTGTCCTTTCTTCCTCTCCCACCAAGTGATCTCTGCACATGCTTGCTCCCCTATACCTTCCACCATGAATGGAAACAGCCTGAAGCCCTCACTGGAAGCAGATGCTGGCACCATGCTTCTTTTACCACTTGCAGAACTGTCAGCCAAATAAACCTCTTTTCATTATAAATTACCCAGCCTCAGTTATTTCTTTTTAGCAACTGTAGGAATAAGACACTGGGACTCTGTCCTACTTAACTTTACATTTATGCTAGCTATTAGCATATAAGAGGATCTCAATAATTATATGCTACATTCAACAGTAGAAAAAAGCAAAATTACTTCACTGTGTCCTCAAGATTTCAAGTTAAGGAATTATTACTACGGTGATTAGATTAAAATTTTCTTCTGCCTTACAAATAAGTGATACTCCACTCTGTGAAAAACTTTTGTTGGAGATAACTGGCCAAGATGGGATTACACTGGATGCTTAACTTGGTGTCCCATTATTATTTTTAGTGAAGACAGTCCTTGTTAAACAATTAAGTAATAAGCTTGACAATTTTTATGTATCTGACTATGCTTAGAAATATCATCTCAAAAAAGTTGAGGAAATATATTAAGCATAGATATATTCTATCTATCACAAGTTCACATTTTTTTCTAAGAATTGTTGAGTGGGAAGGAGTAGTGAAATAAATGCCAATAGTGTGAAGGAAATGCTGGAACAGTCTTATCTACTCAATAGTCTACATCTAAGCAGTCATTTCTGACAAGTGAAATCTGGGCTTCATCAGCCTGGCCCCTCTGCACATAGAAACATATTTGTGTGTCTATGTGAACATGCATAGGAGAACACTCCTATGCATGTTCTCTTTTCTCTATGAAATTATCACCTTACTCTTACCTCTAACCCCTGAAAAAGGATACAAAGAGTGAAGAAATACAGGCTGTTAGCAATGCTACAGTGTATTGCTCAAAACATATTAAAGTGTCATCACTTGCTGGTCATAAAACTAGTCACTGTGTGTCTTAAATCAGATAAGAAACAACCCAGTATTCAGAGGTACATCGAATGTTTCAGAACCTGAATAAACAATTAAATAAAACATTTAGGCTAGTGTGGTGGATCAAGCCTGTAATTCCAACACTTTGGGAGGCTGAGGCAGGAGGACTGCTTGAGTCCATGTGTTCGAGACCAGCCTGAGCAACAGAGTAAGATCCTGTCTCTACAAAACTCAAAAAAAAAAAAAAAAATTAGACAAGTATGGTGGTAGCTTACTGTAGTCTCAGCTACTGAGGAGGCTAAGGTGAGAGGATCACTTGATCCTGGGGGGTTGAAGCTGCAGCAAACCATGATTGTGCTACTGTGCTCCAGCCTAGGAGAAAAAGCAAGACTCTGTCTTAAAAAAACAAAAACAAAACCAAAACAAAATAACAAAAAAAACTTTTACAGAATATAAAGATATTGTGGTCACTATACATTGGAGTGGTGTTAAAAGACGGGAAGCTTTCCAAGGCTCAGGGAAAGGATATTATCCAAGAGAAACAGCCTTAGAGGCATTTCTATATCTAATATAAGTTCATTTTACTTAACAGTCTGTCTTCCCCAAATGAAAGTCTTAGTTAATGGATCTATTTGGATATTATGTAAACCAAAATGAAAGGGAAAGGAACTTCAAGACAGACACTTAGTAGAGACAGGAATTGAAAGTACAAGGGGACAAAGTTGCATTTTTGGCAGAGAACCCTGAGAAAGAGGAACTCTCTAAACACATTTAGTAAGAGAGAGAAATTCATAAGTCAACAAGAGGACTGAGAGAAAATCTCTCTTATTTACTAATTTATTCATTTGTTAATTCATCTTGAGGGGGAGAATATTTTACCCATGACTCAAAGTGAATTTTTTTAAATGTAGAGATAAATTTAAACCAAATTTACCCAGTACAAATAAAAGCTTCACTAATTCTTAAACAAATATGTGAATCACAGTCCACAATTTTATATTCTTCTTCTGATATAAAATTTTATGTAAAAAATTGCTTGTTGTGCAAAATTCAAACAATAAAAAAATATGTAAAATAAAAAGGCAGAGTCCCAAGAATCCCACATCTCAGAATGGCCATTTTCATGCTAAAACCCTGTCACTCCGCAATGGGGATGGCAGAGTGACAGGGCCAAAGAAGTTGGAGAGGCCGAAGAGGTTGAAGAGGTCCAGATCTGGTAAATGAGACATGGGGTCTTATTGGGGGCTTAAATACAGGGGAGAGAGTCCAGTGGTAGCAGACTGGGCAGGAGAACCACCTCACCTACAGTCCAGTGGCAGTGGGCTGGGCAGGAAAACTGCAATTGCTTGCAAAATATATGCAGTTTATATAGCCTTGCTACTTAGTACCTTCCCCCTAACAACTTCCACCTGGGAATCTTCATTCAACCCAAACTCAGAGCCTTGATCCCCTGTACGGCCCGTGTTCTATGGGATAGGCTGGGGGTTCAGGGAATGAATCACTTGGCCTCTCCTGGATTCCCTAGCTCAGAACATACATTCAGGTGTGTCTGCCCTGCAGGATCATTCTAAGGATATGCTTAAGTTATTGCTATCAGGTGTATTTACCATTCAACCATTACTAACAGGTTGATTTATATTCATCAGAACTTTTATTCATGTTCTAACATGTAAATGGTTTATAATTATACTATACATTCTGCCTTGCAACTTATTTTTTCTTTCTTTTTTTTGAGACGGAATCTGGTTTTGTCGCCCAGGCTGGAGTGCAGTGGCGCGATCTTGGCTCACCGCAACCAAGTTAATAAACTCCAAAAATAAACTGGTTTAAATGTTTACAATTAGAAAAGGGCCTTACCCATGCAAGAAAGAGTGAGTCAATATCAAAAACAAACTCTAGGCCAGGTAATGGAGTTAATAAACTCCCAGATTCAAGTGATTCTCCTGCCTCAACCTCCCAAATAGCTGGGGCTACAGGCGTGTGCCACCACACCTGGTTAATTTATGTGTGTGTGTGTGTGTGTGTGTGTGTACACATATGGCTGCAACTTATTTTTTCTACCTAATAATAGACATATTTCCGTGCAGTGCATTCTATATCCATATCAGTTTATTCCTTTAAAAGGTGCATTTTATTGTTTCACTGAATCATAATCAATCCTATATTAATGGACATGTGAATTACATGCATATTGTTTTATTTTTTGTTATCATAAACACTGTCTTGATGAGCATCTTTGTATAAACATTTTCTCACTTGTGGGTATGAGTTTTTTTTCATAAAAGTGGAATTTCTAAGTCCAGCCTGAATCTGTGGCCTATGCTTGTAATTCTACCTACTTGGGAGGCTAAAGTGGGAAGATTTCTTGAGCCCAGGAATTCAAAGGTGCAATGAACTAGGATAGTGCTACAGCCCTTCAGCCTGAGTGACAGAGCCTTGCTGCATATCTTTAAAAAAAAAAAGTGATATAACTAAATCAAAAGCCATAAACATTTACATTTTGATTGTATTTTGCCAAATTGCCTTCCAAAAATGTTTCACCCATTACCATTTTCAGTAGTCTATGCTGTCATCAAAACTGGTTATTAACAATCTTTTGAATTTAGCCCATAGGTTACAAAAAAAATTATAGCTCATTGTTTCAATTTAGATTAAGGAGGTTGAGAATCTTTACATATGTGTACTATTTCATGTTTGCCTAAAAATTGCCAGCCTGCCAGCCCATATCCTTGGCTCGTTTGTCTTTTTTGTTAAAATTTTCTCATTGATTTCTAAGAACTCTTTATTCTAGGGATATTAGTTTTTTTCCCAGGTACATATTTGCTCTTAGATCCACTCCTGTCTTTCTCCTGGGTTTGTGTGGGATGGGGTTTGGGGTGTGGAGCACTGGCCCTTGAAGACTGCTTTCCCAGTCACTTGGCTTCCAGTTGAATTTGGACAATGAGAGGCACTGGTGAGAGATTGGAGGGTATGAACAAAAGGCACAAGAACAGCTCCCTCAAAGATGCCTACTTCCCAATCCCTGAAACCTATGAACACATCATACTACATGGCAAAAGAGAACTGAGTTACAGATGGAATTGTGTTTGCAATCAGCTGACCTTAAAATGAGATTACCCTAGGTTTTCCAGTTAGTATCAATATAAATCACAATTGAAAGGTGGTAGCATGAGAAGGACATGACCAGCCATTGCCACCTTTGAAGACAGAGAAAAGAGGAGCTTTAAAAGGTAGTCTAAAGAAGCTAAAGCCAAGGAAAACAGATTCTTCCCCAGAGCTTTGGAAAGAAATGCAGTTCTGACATCTTGTTTTTAGCCCAGTGAGAGCCTTTTCAGATTTCTGATCTCTAGAACTGTAAAATAATAAATGTGTGTTGTTCCAAGTCAGCTAATATGTAGTAATTTGTTATAGCAGTAATTAGGAAAGTAATACAGAGGTCAAGAGGGAGGGAGAAGCCAGGACATTTGCACTCCACTCCATCCTCTACTTTAAGCAGTATCTCTACCATCCACTGCATATTCTCTATGGCTTCTGCTCCCATCAGAGAGAGCTGTGTGGTTTTGGCTCCAGCAGGGCCTTGTGCACTAGGAACACTGCCTCCTCCCTTCTTCCTTCCGGTTTAGAGGCAAAGAGGCTACCTGCTATTGATAACTTCTAAAGTGCCTACCAACCCATTTTTTGCTTCTTTTCACCTTTTGTTTTCACCTCTGAAAACAATTCCTTTATTAGATTATCTTTGTTTCAGGTGTTCAGAGTGATCTCTTGTTTCCTGGTTGGCCCCTGCCTGATATAGTCTGTCAAGTGTTGCTAGTATGTTTTCCTAATTTGATGTTTGTTTTTGTACATTTTATTGTGTTTTTATGTCATTCAGAAAGTTTAAACTTATAGGTAGTTTAAACTTACCAGTCAGGCCGGGCGCGGTGGCTCAAGCCTGTAATCCCAGCACTTTGGGAGGCCGAGGCGGGTGGATCACGAGGTCAAGAGATCGAGACCATCCTGGTCAACATGGTGAAACCCCGTCTC
>NW_016107649.1:2223498-2225301 GCF_001604975.1 Cebus imitator | reverse complement strand
GTGGAGGTTGCGGTGAGCCGAGATCGCGCCATTGCACTCCAGCCGGGGTAACAAGAGCGAAACTCCGTCTCAAAAAAAAAAAAAAAAAAAAAAAACCCAAAAAAAAAAAAAAAAAAAAAAAAAAAAAAAAAACTTACCAGTCTTTCAGTAGTTTTTTTTTTTCTTCAGTTTTCTTTACAGTTAAAAGGCCTTTTCCAAAATTAAAAAATAATCTATCATTTTATCAAAATTAAATTTTTTTTACTGATAAATAATGTATAATCACACAAGTATACATGTCATAAGTGTACAGCTTGCCGAAATTTACAAACTATGAAACTTCTAGTCATATTGTAATACATTTAAAGTTGTAACATACTGTACATGGATTTTATTTGAGCATGCATGGAGTAAGACTAGAATTCAGGTTTGTTTTCTTTTTGATGACTAGCTATTATAATGTTTGAGAATAGTAATTCATATTTCTCCTATGGATTTGAAATTCTGCCTTTATCATACACTTAATTCATATAATTGATCAGTTTCTGGATTCTGATCTATTTCTATGTTTGTATTTCACTGTTTCCTGATATTTTAATGTACAATTGTGCTAAACATCCTCCTAATCCTTATTACTCATCATCCAGAAATAAACTGGTTTGAATGTTTACAATTACAAAAGGGCCTTACCCTTGCAACAAAGAGTGAGTCAATATCAAAAACAAGCTCTAGGCCAGGTAATGGAGTTAATAAACTGTCTTGGGTAACTTTGTGCAGATGTTTGTCTTTCTATTGGCAGATTACCCAGGATTTGGCACACTTGAATATTCAGTAAATAAGTGGTTCCCAAGCCTGGCTAAGCATTAAAAGCACATCAAACACACATTTTGGCTAAATTCCAACTGGTAGAGTATTAAAACCAATATTCATCAGAACTCATGATCAGAGCTGGATATTATCATTATAGATTGAAATTCTGGCATGCAAGAATAAATCTGGATTTTTCATTAAAAATTGTCTCAATTTAATTATTTAAACTTTTAGGACTGGATGCAGTGGCTAACGCCTGTGATCCCCACTTTGGAAGGCCAAGGTAGGTGGATTGCTTGAGCCCAGGAGTTTGAGATCAGCTTGGGCAACATGGTGAGAGCCTGTCCTACAAAAAGTATAAAAAATTAACTGTGCATGGTGGTGTGCACCTCTAAGCTTAGCTACTCTGGAGGCTGAGATGGGAGGATCACTTGAGCCAGGGAAGTTGTAATGATTCATGATCTCGCTATTGTACTCCAGCCTGAGCGACAGAGTGAGACCCCTTCTCAGAAAAATAAAATAAAATAACATTTTAGAAGGTGAATTTTTAAGTTTGACATTGTAGAGCAGAAATAATAATTCCTTAGCACTCTTGCCTGCTTCTCTGATCATTTTATGCATAGTTAGCAATGTTTAATATATGCTCAAGGTAACCGGAGTTAGAGAATGAGCAAGATACTTTTTTAGACTGGCCTTTCCAGGATAGGGTGCTGATGTAATATTGAACTTTTCATGTAATATTGAAGTTTTTAAGCTTCCCTCCTTTTCCAAAGGAAATTGACTCTAACAGAAAATGTCTCCATAGATTGAAAAATACATGGAATTTTCAGAGCATTCCTTTAAAATCTTTTTTCTGAGACGGAGTTTCACTCTTGCTACCCAGGCTGGAGTGCAGTGGCGCGATCTCGGCTCACTGCAACCTCCAACTCCTGGGTTCAGGCAATTCTCCTGCCTCAGCCTCCCGAGTAGCTGGGATTACAGGCACGCGCCACCACGCCCAGCTAATTTTTTTTT
>NW_016107649.1:2214706-2222588 GCF_001604975.1 Cebus imitator | reverse complement strand
AAAGAAAGAAAGGAAAGAAAGAAAGAGAAAGAAAGGAAAGAAATATTGTTTAATTAGAAAGAGATAACTGAAAATTAAATGTAGTTCATAAGCATTACTTTCTTTAGTGCAACAGATGTCAATATTCCCAGCACTTCTACAAAAATTCAGGTTAGAGAAAAACATAATCTCAGTTTTTCCTCCTTATATTACTTGAAGCTTTATGAACATTCATTGGAGTTAAAAAGATACAATATTCTTCCCAAACTCTTTTTTAATTTTTACTATCAATATAGTTCACTGAGTTTTGGCTCACAACCCTTTTCTCTATTGTTAAAGCCGGCAATTTTGCATCTCTGATCATTCTTCAGTAACTTGCACATGTTCTGGTTATTCATAACTGAGTAATTTTTTTTTATTTTTTTGAGATGGAGTTTCACTCTTGTTACCCAGGCTGGAGTGCAATGGTGCGATCTCAGCTCACCGCAACCTCTGCCTCCTGGGTTCAAGCAATTCTCCTGCCTCAGCCTCTTGAGTAGCTGGGACTACAGGCGTGTGCCACCATGCCCAGCTAATTTTTGTATTTTTAGTAGAGACTGGGTTTCACCATGTTGACCAGGTTGGTCTTGATCTCCTAACCTGGTGATCCACCCACCTCAGCTTCCCAAAGTGCTGGGATTACAGGTGTGAGCCACTGCGCCTGGCTATAGTGGAGAAATTTTTAAAATAAGATAGGGCAAAACAAAATCAAGTAAACTAAAACAAAAATATCTCCCATGATTCTGATACAGGTGGACCACAGACTAGGGTTTAGTAACCACATCAGTTGCTACTTGTTGAAGTAAGTGTGTTTTCTGTTTGGTCCACTTCAGGAAGATCATAGTTAGGTGAATTGATAATTATTGAAATTCAGTTTTATGTTATTGTTATCATTTATCAGTTAAAAAAATAATCTCTACTGTTAGATTTTTTTCTTTAACTGCATTTTGCTGTAATTTGCCACTTTTTAACTCATAATTTAGTGTGATGAATTAACTAACATGTACACACAAGGCTGACTTTTATAATAAATTCTTACTTTCAATTACGCATCACTTACATAAGGCTAACCACTTGGACTGAACTCCCGAAGCCAGGAACCACAGGTCCATCATTGACACTTGCAATGTTGTAGGCATGATGCCAAAAGGGGAACAGTTGCACAGGAAAATCTTGTAAAATCAAACCTACTACACTGTGAAAATATTTTAGGAGTAAATGAAATATAATGCAAGCCTGAGAGCCTACAAAAAAATATTTATTTAAAGAAATGGGGAAGAAACGGGAAATCCAGAGGAAGTGCTGTTTTGTCTGGGGAAGATATTGAGTGGATTTATGCAGAGTTTGGGTTAATAGTTGGAGATTGTCTCTCAAATAGCAGTGTCTGAGCAGTCAGTTAAAATGAGGAACTGAAATTTAAGAGAGCAGCAATGCTGCTGAGTGTACGTGTTTAATAATCACCAAACACATTTGGAACCTTTATTAAATATACAGCTAAATATGCCTCACCACAGGCCAACAAATATACTAATGTCTCTCTCACAGAAGTATAAAGTAAAAATTCTCAGTAAGAAATGAATAGAAATGAACTGAGACTTTCTGTCTGAGAAATGTATTGTAAATACAGCTCTAATTGCAATTGTATTATTAATACCTCTGAGCATATGTCATTGAATTGGCCTGTGGATTCCCAGAGGCTGAGGGAGTAGGTAGAAAACAGCCCTGAGGTGATCACAGTCCAGCATCTTGGTAAACATCTGGTGATTTCTATGGCAATGAGAGATTTCTTGGAGGGTAGGACATTATTCTTTGTGTGTGTGTTTGTGACAGAGTTTTGCTCTTGTTGCCCACGCTGGAGTACAATGGCACAATCTTAGCTCACTGCAACCTCCGCCTCCCGGGTTCAAGGGATTCTCCTACCTCAGCCTCCCAAATAGCTGAAACTACAGGCATGTGCCATCATGCCTGGCTAATTTTGTATTTTTAGTAGAGACAGGGGTTTCACTATGTTGGTCAGGCTGGTCTCGAATTCCTGACCTCAGGCGATCCACCTGTCTTGGCCTCCAAAAGTGGGATTATAGGCGTGAGCCACCATGCCCGGCTGATAGGATTTTATTCTTTACTATTGGCTCAATGGTAGCTTCAACTCTTTGTAGCTGAGTCACTGATTGATTAGAAAAACAGATATATAACTTTGTATGAGAACACTTAAAACAAGTCCTTTCTGTGTGTCTCTCTCTCTCTTTCACACACACACACACACACACACACACACGCACACACACACAAAGAGGCTGCCTTCAAAAGTTAATCACTGACTAGAACCAGGAAGACAACTCCCAGCTGCTCTCAATAATACAAATATGTACCTGCAGAAATCTGCCTATCCCCGCATGATTCCCTAAAGAACTCACTGGGTGTGGAGGAAGAAATTGCTTCCAGCAGTGAGTGATCTGACCCATGACCAGAAACCTGATTCCAGCAAAGGATAAAGTTTTGCAGACATTGTGTCAGATGCAATTTCCACCATTTACCAGGAAGAACTAGAGAAACCAGGAGAAGGGTCAAGGGTCACGTGCTTGGGGCAGGCAAGTCCAGGCCCCCAGATGGCTTGGGCCTTTTCTAACTGTGACCAGAGGAATGCTACCATGGGACTATGCATTGAGGTAGCTAGTGATTTTCCTGTGACTGTAATGCCCAATATAAAAGTTTTGCTTTGTCAATAAAGCTCCTTTTGCTTCCAAGATGCTGGGAAATCTGGCTGTTGGCAACAGATATCAAATAGAATAATCCTGTTGCTGGGACGGTCATCTCTGCAGCATCCTTTCACATTACTGAGACGCTCAATGCATCTACTCAAAATTACTTTTTGGATCTCCTCCTGAAGTTCTTTGAACCCAGAGATGTTCTGCTCTGTCTTGTGAGCCCCTTAGTGCGGGGAAGAAGAGCCAGAAAGTTCATTGGCCTAGTGGATTAGAGGAGTGGCTCATATATTATTATTTTAAGCAGCAGAGTCCCCTTTATTTTCCCAAGTGAAATTTTATGCACAACCATCACATTAGTATCTGAGGCTGGATTTAGGGGATCTGGAAGCCTTCTACTGGACCCTGGAAGTGGACTCTTTTGAATTTTGAAAACCACTACAATTGAGATTAATTCCTTTAAAATCACAATTGTTCTTTCAAGTTGAAAACATGTGCAATAATGACTATGTCAAGCCAGAATCTATCCACAATTTAATGCCCTTTGGTATGAATTAGTTTGAATCAGATTAATTTTTCTCCTAATAACTGGCTGAAATAAATGCACTAAAGAATGTTAATACAATAGAGGGAAAATAAAATCACTTTTGAAGCATGAGGCACTGTGACATAGGAAGACATAATGAAACGTCTTGGGAGAGGGTTTGAGCACTGGATTTGGTTAGCAGAGCTATACAGTAGAGTACTGTGACCATGAGGAGTGACTTATTGTCACTTTTTGTGGCACTTATGCCATTTATTGCCTCTGTGACCTTGGTCAAGTTACTTGACCTCTCTGTGCCTTGGTTTCCTCATTTATAACATGACCTCATGTCTTATAGGGTTCTTTTGAGAATCAAATACATTGATATTTTTTAAGTCTTAGGACAGTACTGACACATAGTAAGTACCTGTAAGTGTGCAAAGTAACCCTTTTTGAATCAATGTTCATAATACCTACAGGTGTCTTTGCCTTAAATTTACACACACTAAGCCAGTTACACAGAAGTTATCATTTCCCTGACACCAGCATGTAGTTTTTTGCTTTACTCAGACATAATGTAATAAAAGTTGGTCTCAGCTGAGTGAGAGAGAGAGTAAACCAAGTGACAGTGTAATAAAGAGGTACATCTGAGACCCATTAACCACAGCTCTGCCGACATTTTTAGAAATAAAAATGAAATGCTAAAGAAGATGTTGTAAGTTAAAATGTTTTAAGTTGGCATAGTTTTTAATATTGTATTAGAAAACTCTCACAGATTCCTTAACTGTGGTTGTCATACATAGACACTTTTTTTTTACTCTTTTCTCATTTAATGAGAGAGATGTTATTAGATTATGTAAGAAAGTTTAGCAACAAATTTTATAAGCTGTATTATGCTTATTTTTCAGAAGCAGTTAAGAAGAAAATATAGATAAAATTTAACTGTTACAGAATTGAAAATTAATAAATGCTTTCATAAATTTGTTTTTGTAATTTTTACATTTTCCACTAAGAGAAAATCAACTGTTCTGTTTTTGTTTGTGTCTTGTTTATTAATGATGTGATCGCAGATGTTGTAAGCACCTCCCTGCAAATGACACATTGTGTAAGTAGAGATGTCTAATGTGTGAATAGTCATGGTGGCCATAATCCTCATGATGATTCAATATTTAACTTTGATTTTTGAAGCAGTCAATATATTTTGACCTGTTTTTTAACAGTTTGGTTTGATAAGTGCATCTCATGAATATGGAGAGGATCAGTCTGAAATCAGCTTAGAGAATTATATTTACGGTCCTCACTGATTATCTTGTACTTTGCCACTAGTATTTCTTTTGTTTCTAGGTTTTTAACAGACAACCTGTTATGAGTGTAAATGTAACAATACATGACTAACAATGATATAAAGCTGTATATGATCACAAACTTACAGCAGCTAGTAGGTCTTAGCTGAGTGATAAACCAAGTGACAGAGCAATGAATAAACTCACCTCAGCTCCATTAACTACAATCTTATAAACTTTTAAATAAATAGAAACAGAAGTAGACCCTTTAACAACCTGATCTCCTGTATTACTGGTTGGGAAACATTTCACAGTTTTGCTTAGAATTTAGAGGTTCTTAGAGTAATAAATTCTCAATTTCTTGAAGCAAATGTGGTAAAGAGAAAATACTTCTGTCTACTGTCATTCCAGTGAATGCGATGCAGTGTTTCCAAAGTTACAAAAAGGTAGCTAGCATTGCACACCATCAAGAAGATGTCATATAAACTTATTCTAATGTTGTGGTTGAATACAGCCATAATTAACTTAAAAGACATCTCAAGGCCGGGTGCGGTGGCTCAAGCCGGTAATCCCAGCACTTTGGGAGGCCGAGGCGGGTGGATCACGAGGTCAAGAGATCGAGACCATCCTGGTCAACATGGTGAAACCCCATCTCTACTAAAAATACAAAACATTAGCTGGGCATGGTGGCGCGTGCCTATAATCCCAGCTACCCAGGAGGTTGAGGCAGGAGAATTGCCTGAACCCAGGAGGCGGAGGTTGCGGTGAGCCGAGATCACGCCATTGCACTCCAGCCTGGGTAACAAGAGTGAAACTCCATCTCAAAAAAAAAAAAAGACATCTCAAGACAATCAGTCATCTTTTGCACCTGTTGAGTCAAAGGCTTAACTGTTCCCTAGGTCAGAGCTTCTCAAACTCTGGCGCCTGGTAATGTCTTACACACACATACGCACACACACATTTTAGAGAAAGGAGGTCTCACTGTGTAGCCCAGGCTGGTCTCAAACTCTTGGTGTCAAGTGATTCTCTATTGCTGGCCTCCTGAAGGAAGTGCTGGGATTACAGGTGTGAGCCTTGGTGCCAGGCCAGTGATGTTATTTAAATGCAAATTTCAATTTAGCAGCTGGGGAGAAGACAGCTAAGATTCTGGATTCCTAAGTTTCCAGGTGATGCTGACGCTGCTGGTCCACCCCTAAGAAACTCCAAGACTCTCTCCAGAGCCGGCAGAAGAATGCTTTTAAAATTTTTTATTTTATTGTATTATTTTTAAAAATAGAGGCCAGGCGCGGTGGCTCACACCTGTAATCCTAGCACTTTGGGAGGCCGAGGTGGGCGGATCATGAGATCAGGATCTCGAGACCACCCTGGCCAATATGGTGAAATTCCATCTCTACTAAAAATTCAAAAATTAGCTGGGCATGGTGGCAGGTGCCTGTAATCCCAGCTACTCAGGAGGCTGAGGCAGGAGAATCACTTGAACCCAGGAGGCAGAGGTTGCAGTGAGCTGGGATCACACCACTGCACTCCAGCCTGGGCAACAGAGCAAGACTCTCTCTAAAAAGAAAAAAAATTATATACATATATATATATTTATATAAAAATTATTTATATATATGTATATAATTTTTTTTCTAGAGACAAGTTCTCATTATGTTGCCCAGGCTGGTCTCAAACTCCTGGTCTGAAGTGATCCTCTTGCCTCAGCCTCTCAAAGTGCTGGGATTACAGGCATGAGCTACCATGCCTGGTCAGGAAAATGCTAAATAACAATGTTACCTTTTTTTTTTAAAATAAGGCAAAGTATACAGGAAAATTATAAAGTACCAAAACCATGGCATATATTATATTAGTATAACTTAGCTATTTCATTTCCTTGATGAATTTCAGTCTCTGGACTGTGTATATTTCTAGCAGGCATGAAACAGTATCATTAGCAACAACAAAGATTCATGATTATACCAAATCCATCTGTCTCCTTTCTAAACACACCGCCCACTGAAACGTTATTTGAGTTTTGTGAAGCTGTGCAAGCTGTGGTTATATATTAATAAACACCAGTGAATAAAGATGGGTATAGTAATGGCAGGTGTTAAGGAAAAGCTAGCAGAAAAAAAATCAGAGAACATACGTTAACTAGAAAATATTCTATGTAATATAATTCCTATTTGCCTTAGGGTTCAGAAGGCTATACTCTGTTCAAAGAAAAGTGTTGATATATTTTTTACATTTGTAATTAACCCACATATTTACATGAAAATGATGTAAATAAATAAATTCAATATGTTGTAAATGACCTCATATTGTTAGTCAATGAAGAGGGGATTAGGGTAGATGAGGACTAAAAACCATTTTTGAATACTTGCTGTATAAAACTGCCATGGATTGTATAATTTAATTTTTACCCAATCTCAAAAAGTAAGTACATTCTTAAAGTCCCCATTTCACAATTGCATCTGAGGCTCAGAGAGATTATAGAACTTGCCTAAATTTTTACAACAGCAGAGCAAGTCTTTCAAATTCAATTTGTATCAAGTTTATTATACCAGTTCAATACATTTAAAATTGTACATTGTTTGGTTTTGGTATGGGCAGGCATTTTGAGTATCTATAAAAAAACCATAACTACTGGCAAGTATGGTGTGGTTAGGAAAGAGCACATTGAGGACAAATGCTTTTCAAATTAATTTTAAAAGATAATTTACAAACATGAACAATTAAAATAACATATAAAAAGTCATCAGATTAAATGTAAAATATCTTATGCTGCCATCCTAGAGATGAAATGGTTGGTCCATTGTTCCGAATCTTTAGGAATGGGGCTCCGGTGCCTGCATGTTGTAGGAGCCCTCCAGATGGTTCTAAGGCACAATACAGGGAGAACTCTGACTCAGACAGCCCCTAAAGCAAAATTTTCACTTTCAGGTGGCCACCACATAGCTTATTTGATTTGAGGGTTGTTCTCTTTCCTTTTTCAAAGGTACCTCGAATCTACAAGCGTTTGTGCAAAAGATGTAAATGGCATCATTTTCTAACAACTAGTGGGTGCTGTAGTTGAAATCCCAGAACAAGGTTAGCAAATAGGTCAGGTCTGTATCCACCTGTCTGTACTCCCTGCAGAAGCGTCATATGTCTGAGTCACAAGACTTGACAGGCTGCCTCTGGCATGTCAACTGAATCCCAAATCTGTAGGTGATAGGGAGACAACAAATGAAGAGATTAAAAAGAAAAATCTTGGAGATGTATTTTTTTTAATGATCCTGGAGGGAAATTTCCCGGAATCTATGGAAAAGTTTATGTGCACTTTCCGAGATATCTGATGGCTTATTGTTGGGTATCAAAATGCCACTGACGCTGGT
>NW_016107649.1:2212843-2214458 GCF_001604975.1 Cebus imitator | reverse complement strand
TTCACCATGTTGACCAGGATGGTCTCGATCTCTTGACCTCGTGATCCACCCGCCTCGGCCTCCCAAAGTGCTGGGATTACAGGCTTGAGCCACCGTGCCCGGCTCATTTAACTTCTTAGAGCTCAACCATCCCAAGTAACAACAGTGGTTTGACCGGGAAACAGTGGAAATACATAGTAATTTGTCAGAGTCTTCTTTATGCCCTAAAACTGAAGATGCCTTGCTTACCATGCAATATAATATGGATATGGTTCAATGACTATAGGTCTTAAAACACTAAAATCAGAAACAGCCTTTCCCTTCAAAGTTGGAGTTAGTAAAACTTTGCTGTGAATAAATTCACTTTGTTATATGCACACTGAAGTGCAGGAAAAAAATATTGATCAGCTGCAACATGACACTCTTTAGGACTATAGGTGCACATCACCACAACAGGCTAATTTAAAAAAAAAAATGTTCTTTTGGGCTGGTCGCGGTGGCTCACGCCTATAATCCCAGCACTTTGGGAGGCCGAGGTGGTTGGATCACGAGGGCAAGAGATGGAGACCATCCTGGTCAACATGGTGAAACCCTGTCTCTACTAAAAATACAAAAATTAGCTGGACACGGTGGCACGAGTCTGTAGTCCCAGCTACTTGGGAGGCTGAGGCAGGATAACTGCTTGAACCTGGGAGGCAGAGGATGCGGTAAGCTGAAATTGTGCCATTGCACTCCAGCCTGGGTAACAAGAGTGAAACTCCGTCTCAAAAAAAAAAAAAATTCTTTCCTGGAGACTGGAGTCTTGCTATGTTGTCCACACTTATCTCAAACTCCTGGCCTCAAGTGATTCCCCCACCACCGCCTCCAAAAGTACTGGGATTACAAGAATGAACCACTGTGCCCACCTGTGGCATACTTTTGAATCCTTGCTAGTTATACTTTAAAAAGAAGACAAATTCTTTTTAATCAGTCTTTTAATCTTTGTGCAAAAGTGGCACTGGATACACACAAATAGGTCAAGAAAACTGAGCTGGGGCAATGAAGCATGTATGTTGCTGAATGAAACTTGAATGCATTTCCTTTTCAGTTTTTGATCAAGTTGTCAGTTCTTTTCAAAAGAATTCTTTTGTTCCTAGCCTAAATAAAGAAGACATTGAGTACTATTAAAATATAAACCTAACCCACGCACCAGTGACTATTACTGGCTAACTTTGAAGGTTAGGGTGCTGAATTTTTAGGATTTTAAACTCATAATTCAGAAACTCAGAACTGCAGTTTCTAGAATATTCATATCAAGTTACAGACTACAGTTTTTAGAAAAGTATGAATGATCAAGTAAGTTGACACAAATAAAATGATAATTTTCCCATTGCAAGTTCTTGACTATATGAAGGAATTGTTGGTCATACATTTAGATGTAATGCTAATTGTATCTTTAAGGTAGTAAGCAAATTAAGCCCCGAAATAATTCAAGTTTTAAAGCTATTCAAGCAACAACAACAAAGAACATGGCCAGGTTCGACGGTTCACGTGTGTAATCCTAGCACTTTGGGAAGCCAAGGCAAGTGCATCATTTGAGGTCAGGATTTTAAGACCAGCCTGGCCAATATAATAAAACCCTGTCTCTACTAAAAAT
>NW_016107649.1:2209727-2210878 GCF_001604975.1 Cebus imitator | reverse complement strand
GAATCACTTGAACCCATGAGGCGGAGGTTGCAGTGAGCCGAGATTGCACCACTGCACTCCAGCCTGAGTGACAGAGTGAGACCCTATCTCAAGCAAACAAACAAATAAAACCAAACCTAAATCATAAGAAGAATAAAAGATATCTAAACAAAAATAGTAGCAGGATTTTGACTATGCTTAATTTATTAAACAAAAATAACTTCAAAACTTTTTAATATTTTTCTAACACAGAAGTATACAGGTTTTCAACTCCTCTCTTTCACTTAAATATGTATTCAGCTAGGTGCAGTGGCTCACACCTGTAATCCCCACACTTTGGGAGGCCGAGGTGGGTGTGAGGGAAGGTGTTCTCTTTCCGGGGCCACAAGGGGGCATAGTTTTGAGGGGCAAGAACTTCCTAGCGCTATGCCCCCCTTCCATCTCTCTCCATCTGGGATATTTAATGGTTTATGTTTGAATTTTTTGGGTGCGGGAAGAAACTAAGAGTCAGTCACTCCAGTGGAAGTTCTAAGGAACTCCTTTCATTGGCCTGGGGTCTTAGAGAAGGTGGGGGTTCCTCCCAGGTTAAAAGTCCCCTTCTTCCACACCCCTTTGGACTCCATGTTTGGGTCCCCTTCCACGAACACTCTTGTGGAAGCCACCTTTCTCTCTCCTGGATTTCCCTGCTGGAGTTCCCTTCCACACTCTCTCATGGAAGCATGTCTTCTCCTCCTAAACTCCATCTCTCCCTTCCACTCAGTGTGGAAGCTGCTTTCCTCTCCTGGATTCCATCTTTCTGGATTCTCTAACTCAGTGTGAGAGTTAGCTATTTCTCTCTCTCCTTCTCCTGTTTCTCTCTCTCTTTAAATAAATCACTTTCTACAAACACTTGTAAGTCGGCGTTCACTATGCACTGCGCTGTGGCCCCCTCTCTCATTCTATAGAGGGCGGAAGACCAAGAACCTAGAAAAACGTCCTCTCGGGATCTAAGGGCACCCTAAACTCCAATATTATGAGTGGATTACTTGAACCCAGGGGTTCAAGACCAGCCTGGGCAACATAGTGAAACTGTATATCTACAAAAAATACAAAAGTTAGCTGGGTGTGGTGGCGCACTTCTGTAGTCCCAGCTACTGAGGAGGTTGAAGTGAGAGGATCACTTGGACTCAGGA
>NW_016107649.1:2193752-2209687 GCF_001604975.1 Cebus imitator | reverse complement strand
AAAAAAAAAAAAAAAAGTACTCAACAGTGGCTCCATAGCAAGCTTGGGAAACCTCATAAGTCAAAATTTGATATTTTACAAGCCAACTATAAAAATTCCTGTTGATTTTATTGATTTGAGTCACAGCATATGGAAGGGTGTCAAAGTGATGTGTTCATGTGAAAGAAGACTTCTGTAGCAATTTAGACAAACTGTAGCACTGATTGCTCCTCCCACCCTCAAGGAGAAAATGATACTTTCTATTTTGGGATACCATGATGATTCATTGCAAGGAATCATCATGGTATCCCAAAGCACCACAGCATAATATCCAGAATGAGGGCAGTCATACTATCTGTCCAACTCTGTCGCTAACTGGTAAGTCAAATGCTGATATCCTATGCACCAACCACCAACTTGACAGCATAGCTTATCATTTCCGTCTTATATATTAACTTGAAATGTTGAAAGTTCAACATTAAATGGGCCTGAGAGGTATTTTTTAAGATAAAATCATTCAGCAACTTGCAATGCATAAATATATCACAAATTCTATATCATTCATTCAATAAATATTTACTCAGTGAATATTTATGTGTCAAATATTACATGCCAGGCACAGTTTGAGGCTCTGGGAAGATTTCTCTGCTTTCATTATAATCATAGCATATTCTTTTAAAACAACATTTAAATTTGGTAATTTCTACTCATAATTTAGCTTGCCATGATTTAAAAGAATTTATTCATGTAGCATGCTTCAGAATGTATAAAATGAGAACATCTCAATGTAGCTTTTTCCATTTTCTGGAACAAAAAAGTTCATATAAATGTGATACAGTGTTTTGAAGCTGTCAAGAAGTTTAAATTGGCTAACTATGGTAAAATCCCCACTTCCCCAAATGATGAATATGAGTTTTCTATATAGGGGAACAGCACAGTCTATGACACATTGTAAAATGTGTCTTAAGCACTTACAATGTGGAAGCTGCTTTGAAAATCTAATTATGTATTACTGGTGATGGAAGAGTGTAAATATAAAAACTGAGGCATACAAATCTGGATGGAGGTGCACATGGGCTACTCGCAGGTGCAAGAATGTGTGGAGCAGCACAGGAGTCTTGAGACCTTAAGCAGTAGGCAATGAAAGAAATAGCAGGGCTGAATATCGGATAAGCAAGCACCTGCTAAGGAGTCTAAAAATAAGGCTGGAAAGGGGATACTAGAACTGCCTTACTGACACACGGAGCTAATTTTCAGATTCTTTGTTTTTCCCAATACTTACAATTCTCCTCACTTTAGCCTCCCTGGTGATCAGAGATAAGAGTGAATGTTTTCTTCATTCTAGTCATGAAACTGTTTACTTGGTTGGTTAGTCTTCTATATTCATGGTTTCTGCATCTGTGGAGTCAACCAACTGTGGATTGAAAATATTAGGGAAGGCTGGGTGTGGTAGCTCATGCTTATAATCACAGCATTTTGGGAGGCCAAGGCGGGCAGATGATCTGAGGTTGGGAGTTCAAGACCAGCCTGGCCAACATGGTGAAAAGCCATCTCTACTAAAAATACAAAAATTAGCTGGGCATGGTTGTGGGCACCTATAATCCCAGCTGCTTGGGAGGCTGAGGCCGGAAAGTAACTTGAACCTGGGAGGCAGAGGTTGCAGTGAGCCGAGACTATGCCATTACACTCCAGTCTGGGCAACAAGAGTGAAACTCTGTTTCAAAAAAAAAAAAAGAAAAAGAAAAAAGAAAATGTCAGGGAAAAATAATTCTACAAAGTTCCAAAAAGCAAAACTTGAATTTGCTGTGCTCTGAGGACTATGTTGACTCCACATGAATGAAGTGATGCGTAGGTATTGTGTTAGGTAATACACATAATTGAGGTGATTTACACAGGAGGATGTGCATAGAGTACATGCAATTACTACACCATTTTATTTTATTTTTGAGATGGAGTTTTACTCTTGTTGCCCAGGCTGGAATGCAATGATGTGATCTAGGCTCACTGCAACCTCCGCCTTCCAGTTTCAAGTGATTCTCCTGTCTCAGCCTCCCAAGTAGCTGGGATTACAGACATGTGCCACCACACCCGGATAATTTTGTATTTTTAGTAGAGATGGGGTTTCTCCATGATAGTCAGGCTGGTCTCAAATTCCTGACCTCAGGTGATCCACCCACCTTGGCCTCCCAAAGTGCTGGGATTATAGGCGTAAGCCACTGCACCTGGCCTGCTACACCATTATATATAAGAGACTTGAGTTTCAGTGTCCTCTGGAGTGGGTGGGGTGGAAGGGTTCTAGAAACAGTCTCCCACAGATACCAAAAGATGATTGTACTCTTAATGTTTCTACCAATTATGTGTATACCCTCAATCTTTGAGGAAAGATAATTATTTCAGATTCTGTAATCTATGTTTAAATTTGAAGAAGCCTCAACCTCTCTGTGTAAAACGAAGAGGCTGGTAACATCACATACAACAGAGACTGTAAGTAACAAAAAACTTGGTCCTAACGGGCCTCAATAACTCAGAAGACTTATTGGATCACATAGTGGCCCAAATGGGTCTTATTCCAACGCCCAGTCCCATCGTATTAGTTTGCTAATGCTGCTGTAATAAATTACCACAGACTGAGTGGCTTCAACCACAGAAGTTTGTTTCTCACGGTTATGTAAGGTATAAGACAGATATCAAAGTGTCAGCAGGGTTGGTTTCTTCTGAGGCCTCTCTCCTTGTAGATGGCTGTCTTGCCGTCTTCTCCCTGTGCCCTCACATGGTCTTCCCGCCAAGTGTATCTGAATCCTAAGCTCTTTTTCTCATAAGGACACCAGTGATATTTGATTAGGACCCACCAAAATCACCTCATTTTAACCTAAAAACCTCTTTAAAAACCCTCTCCCCAAACACAGTCATATTCTGAGATTTGAAGGGCTAGGACATCAACAAATGAATTTTGAGAGAACGCAATTCAGCCTGTAATACCCACCCTAATGACACAGGCCTGGCTGCGCTAATTAACTTAGACTTGGCTTTCTGAGTCAATGAGATAACCTCCACTGCTAAGTCAGGTCCATCCCCAAAGCACACTGGCAGCATCAGGGAGAACTGGGTGAAAATGAGGCTGGCAGAGGGAATCAGCAGCTGGCAACAACCACAATAGGAGGATTGGTCTTAGCAATAGCTAAGATTACTTCTAGCTCCAAAATGCAATTATTCAAAATTCCAACTATTTTTCCTCATAATGTACTATAAGTTCATACGAAGTAATAGGTGGAATTTTCATGACAGTAAACCAGATATAGGGGATTTGAAAAGTTATATTGCCAGAGAAGCCAGCGGGGAAGGATAACATTCTATGAGAGGCATAGCTCTATTATCTCTTAATAGTGGTAATGGAAAACAAGAGCATGAGCTCAAGTCAGGTATGGATTAAGGAAAGAAGGAATCATTTGGTCAAATGTAGGGAAGGAGAAAGGTGGTTCAGCATGTCCTACATTTCATCCTATTGAATATGGTAAGGATTCTGTAAATGTCAAAGAGTATTGGTAAAGACAGTTGATGAAAACACTCTTCAGCTTTTGACTCAATCTTTATGTTAGGTTAAACCAGGAGGAATTCACATTTTATAGGTTAAAATGATTAAATATTGGCAAATTCATGGTTCACCCTAGTAAAGACCCTTATTAGTAAGCTTTAAAGATACATGTTCTAAAACAAACAGCAAAGAGAAAAGATTTATAAAAGGAAAGATGTCGTGGCTGGGTGCGGTGGCTCACACCTGTAATCCCAGCACTTTGGGATGCCAAGGTGGGTGGATCACCTGAGGTCAGGAGTTCGAGACCAGCCTGATCAACATGGTGAAACCCCATCTCTACTAAAAATACAAAAATTTAGCAGGGCATGGTGGCGTGCACTTGTAATTCCAGCTACTCAGGAGGCTGAGACAGGAGAATCCCTTGAATCAGGGAGGTGGAGGTTGCGGTGAGCTGAGATCGTGCCACTACACTCCAGCCTGAGCAACAGAGTAAGACTCCATCTCAGAAAAAAAAAGGAAGGATATCTCAGAACTCAAATTCCCTTTCAGCATAATGGCTTCTATAGACTTTATGATACAACAAAATTATGACAATGACAATCCTGGCTGATTTAGAAAAAATTTTATTTTACATGATCTGTTTTCTATGTCTGAAGAATATATATAGGTAAAAACATTCAATAAACTAATAAAATTGTGATATTTGTTAGTTTTAATTATCTTAAACAGCTTTCCTATTTGTAGTAAGTAAATGAATTTCCAACTATATATGGGAAAATATGATTTCTGAGTTTTACATGAATAGTAGATAAATGACTTCTCTCCCAATTTCACCCTCTCTGCCTTCTCTAGCTTCTAAATATTGGCACTGAAATCTCAAGACTGGTTTGATGGGTCATTTGTTTTGTTTGGATCTCAAGTTAGAATTTTAACAAAAAATTTTTAGGTATAAATTAAAAGCCTTATATAGGCCTTAATAGAAAAGAAAAATTGGTCCCAGACCAGAAGAATCCTGTAATATTCTTATTACATTATGTTTGATTTTGGCTCACTACCACCTCCAGGATTCAAGTGATTCTCCTGCCTTAGCCTCCCGAGTAGCTAGGACTATAAGCATGCACCGCCATGCCCAGTTAATTTTTGTATTTTTAATAGAGACGAGGTTTCACCATGTTGACCAGGCTGGTCTTGAACTCCTGACCTCAGGTAATACATCTACCTCAGCTTCCCAAGTGCTGGGATTACAGGTGTGAGCCACTTGCACCCAGCCTAAAATACAATTTTTTATCCAAATTTTCTTCTTTACTAAAATTATTTTACTTTAACAGTAATTTTGTGTTTCAAAAGTTTCTCTTTATTTCATCACCTATCTCCCTTTAAAGCTATATTTTGGCCAGGCATGGTGGCATATGTTTGTAATCCCAACACTTTTGGAGGCTGAGGCAGGAGGATTGCTTGAGGCCAGATGTTTAAGCCTGGGCAACATAGTGAGACCCTGTCTCTATAAACAATTTATTTAAAATTAATTAATAAATATATCTGCAAAATGGGGTTAAAGAAAAAAGAAGAAAAGAGAAAAAAAAGAAAAATTAATAAATAAAATAAAGTTATATTTGATACTTGTAGATTTTATACTGATATTTCTTAGTCAGTTTAGACTGCTATAGATTATCATACATTGGGTGACTTTAAACAATAATTTATTACAGTTCTAGAGGCTAAGTTCAGGGCGCTATTGTGGTTGAGTTCTTGGTTAGGGCCCTTTTCCTGGTTTACAGAGGGTCCTCTTCTTGTGTCTTCACATGGCAGACAGAGAGGTAACTAGCTTTCTGGCTGCTTCTTATAAGGGCACTAATGCCATTTATAAGGGCTCCACCTTTATGATCTAATTACCTCTCAAAGGCCCCACATCAACTACATTAAGATTTGTGTTTTAGTGTACAAATTTTGGGAAAAATCAAACATTAAGCCCATTTAATAAGGAAAATAGGCTCCCAAGAATATTTCCCATAAATTTCTAACAAGAAAACCATCACTCATGGCTCCCACATGGAAGTTATTGAGAAAACCTGCAGTAAATTTTTAAATTTAAACTGCTTTGCTTATTTCACATGTTTGTCAAGAAAAATATAATTCTATCTGCATACAATCAGAGAAACTTAAATTAGATTTTTGCAGTAGAACAAGTGTTGCTAATCGGAGTTTTTGGTGGAATAGTACAATATTTAATTAAAATTCAAGATAATTCTTTTTGTTTTGAGACATTAAAGAAATATCATTTTTCTCCTTTCCTTTTCCCCAAGGTGATCTCTAAAAAAATATTTCTATTATTCAATTACTGAGCTTGTTGAAGTTTAATTACTTATGTGGCTATTACTGGCAGAGGCAAAGTGCAAAAGTCACCCTTTTTCCTCCACATAGACACAAATGCTGGCCTGCATTACAGATCACCGTGGGAACTGTTTATTTTGCAATTAAGTAAGTGTAAGGCAAATGTCTAAAGTTATTACTTAGTGTCCCTCCCACCATCCTCCCCCGAAATCTCTTTAAAGATTATTAAAATCAATTCTGAAAGGGATTTGGGTGAGATAAAATTCTGGGCTTAAATTGGTTGAAGCTTAACAGAGATCAGCAGAATTATGTGCATTTAGGTTTATGTATAAAATAGACATGTGATCTGGAAGTAGATTGCTCTAAAAGGCTTGGCGATTTTATTTTTTAGTCACAAACTTAAGTAAAGTATAATATTGCTAACTTGTATTGCAAAAATAGAAGTATTGTGATGACGTTGTACCAAGTAATATTCTCAGTGTTCTGTGAACTGGTCAGGTCACACTTGGGTTATTTTAATATTCAGATTTTTAAGAACAATGTGGATAAAATGATATTGATGAGCAGACTAAAAAACTGTCTTGTAAGAAACAATAGATGGAATAAGAGATGTTAAGGCTGAAGAAGAGAAGATTAAGGGAGAAAGAAAATCACTAATACCCAGTTAGCATCTCTTTTGTATCAGGAATTTTAAGTTACCTTCTAGAACCTTACTTAATTCTCAGAATAAACTTATGCTATAAGGATTATTATCTCCTATTACCAATGCCTCTTTGTGATTAAGCAACATGTCAAAAGATTCTTTGGCAGCCAATACAAGTTGTGACTTCAGCTCCTATGTGTCTGAGATCAAAGCCTGTGCTTTTCCTACCACACCATAGGTCACTATCTATCACCTGCATTAGGTTCTACAGGAAATTATGTGCCAAGAATTGCTTCATTCAACTCTTTGTTCAACACTATTTTGGGCACCTATAATATACACTGTGCCAAGATTCTGCTCAAAGTGAGCTTCTGAGTTGTTAGAGGAAATAAAAATATGTGTCTGAATAATTCTAATGCAATATAGAAAGCCAAATTAATATGAGGATTAATGTGCTTCCGGGAGAAAATACTGCTGCTGAGGAAGGAATGTGACATTTGAGCTGGGCTTTGGAAAATAGTGATTTGGATGTGCTGAAATGTGACAGGGAGAACATCCCAGGCAGAAAGAACAGCATGCTTGTGGGAAAATGAAATCCATGTCTAGGAAATACCAAATAGCTTAGTGCAGCTCTAGCATACAGTATGAGAAAGTTAATGAGGAATATGTTGGATAAATGGATTGACCTAGATGAGGGAGGGTCAGAAATGTCAGGCTAATGAATTCTGTGATGTTCTCTAGGCAATGGGGAGTCACAGTTGAATTTGCAAAAGTAGGGCAATGATCATGGTTCCAAATAGCTTTTTTTGTGTAAAGAACATACTGTAGGGCAGAGAACAGGTGGGAGAATTTTGAGGGCTTTTATGGTTCCAAGTGAGAGCTAACGAGAGCCTGGGTTATAGTAGTGTCCAGCCTTCTTCTATTCCTCTTTTTTTTAATTTAAATTTAATTTTTTTTTAGAGACAGGGTTTCTCTCTGCCACCCAGGCTGAAGTGTGATGGTATGATCACAGCTTACTGCAGCCTCTACCTCACAGGCTAAAGTGATCCTCTTACCTCAGACTCCTAAGTAGATGGGGCTACAAGCATGCGTCAAAACACAAGGATAATTTTTAAATTTTCTGTAGAAATGGGGGTCTCCCTATGTTGCCCACACTGGTTTCAAACTTCTGGGCTTCCACGATCCTCCTGCCTCAGTCTTCCAAAGTGTTGTGATTACCGGTGTGAGGTCACTGCACCTAGCTTTCTATTCCTTTTTAAGGCCACTCAATCCTTACACATACCACTCAACTGCTGGCCTATCAAATGGGACTTGACCTACCCTACTTTACCTTTTCTGAACTTCGTTTACCTTCATCTGCATTCACTAAACAAGATTCTTGGCTCCCTGGCTTCTACATTTAAATGGGCCCATGTGTTTGACTCTTATGCTTACTTTTCTGGTATTAGGTCACCTGTTTTCTCCCATGCATTCTGCTTTGATTCACTTTCTCATCCTTGAATTATTCCATCATCTCTGGTAGACTTACGATGCCTCAGGCTCTGCATTAGCCCTGCAGAACACACTCCCACATGTAGCAGTCAGGATTCGTGGTTGCAAGCAGAAATTATTCTATAATGACTAGTTTAAGCAGAAAAAATAAGGCGAATTTAATAAGGATATTTGGTACCTCATTGAATCTGCAAGAAGGCTGGAGAGTAAGCCAGAGGCTCTGTGGTAGGATCTATGCCCACATCACACTCTGAGGGCTGCTCAGTGGGAGAGGGTGCTATAGCTGCTGCATGGCACAGACACCACAGCCCCCACCAATAATTCTGAAGACTCAACACCAGGAATTTCACAACCGGTGCCTGGCAGAGCTGGTGCCTCTCTTGTCATTCTTATGAAATGGTAGATGACAAGTGTTCCTGCTTCCTAGGGTTGTTCACTTCTGAAGTGAAAACTTTATGATCATGTCTGATTGGTGAAGCCTAAGAGGATGCACAGATGAATCGCTATGGTTTGACTGTGTCCCCAGCCAAATCTCATCTTGAACTATAGCTCCAACAATTCTCAGGTGTCATGAGAGGGACCCAGTGGGAAGTAATTGAATCATGGGGGTGGTTCTTTCCCATGCTTTTCTCATGATAGTGAATAAGTCTCATGAGATCTGATGGTTTTATAAGGGGAGTTTCCCTGCACAAGCTCTCTTCTTGCCTGCCACCATGTAAGACATCCCTTGCTCCTCCACCATGATTGTGAGGCCTACCCAGCCATGTGGAACTGTGAGCCAATTAAACCTCTTTCCTTTATAAATTACCCAGTCTCAGATGTTTTTATCAGCAGCATGAAAATGGACTAATACATGGATGTATCACAAAGCTAATGAATCTTAAACCTCAGGGCCCTGTACTTAGATCCTTTCCAAGGCTCAGGGAGAGCCCTAGAAATAAATATCTGTCCTATGTTTTAATAAAATTTGCAGAAAAAATACTGTACCTGAAACTCTGCCTTCTATCACACTCACTAAATTTACACAATATTATCAACCATGAGTTGTGAACCTTAAAGACACTTTTCTAAACTGTCAATTAAAAAAAAAATTGACCAGCTATGCCAAAGGAAACTAAAATATCTTTCTTTTCTTTTTATAAAAAGAAAAAAAATTAGAGCTGGATTTCGTGAGAAAAAAAAATGATTTGCCCAACATTTCAAGAGGCCAAAGTGGAAAGATCACTTGTGGCCAAGAGTTCAAGACTGGCCTGGGCAACTTAGTGGGATCCCTTCTCTACAAAAATATTTTAACATAAAAAAATTATAAAATAATTGTCATGTGAATTGGCAATCAAAGTGTTAAAATAATGTAGTTAAAATAATAAAAAAATATTAAAGAGGTATATTAGGCAAATTATTAATTTAAAAATTACATTTTTTTTGGGGATTTGTGATGTTCCTGGTACTGGTTATCTCCTAAAATTTGCAGTTTTTTTTTTCTCATTCAAATTGAGTAGTTAATTTTTAATCTAATTTTAAATTTGTAATTTTATTGCTTTGTAAAAAGAAGGCCCCAAAATTGTATTAGGGTTAAATCCCTACAAAACTGGAATCTGCCCCTGACTGGATCCCTATATCCTAACTAAATAGGGTAAGAGAGCCAGTCCTAGCTTCCACCTTGAGAAAGGACTCATAATATGGAGAATTCTCAGCCGGGCGCGGTGGCTCACGCCTGTAATCCCAGCACTTTGGGAGGCCGAGGCGGGTGGATCACGAGGTCAAGAGATCGAGACCATCCTGGTCAACATGGTGAAACCCCGTCTCTACTAAAACTACAAAAAATCAGCTGGGCATGGTGGCACGTGCCTGTAATCCCAGCTACTCAGGAGGCTGAGGCAGGAGAATTGCCTGAACCCAGGAGGCGGAGGTTGCGGTGAGCCGAGATTGCACCATTGCACTCCAGCCTGGGTAACAAGAGTGAAACTCTGTCTCAAAAAAAAAAAAAAAAAAAATATGGAGAATTCTCTAAACATAAGAAGGGTGTTTAAACATGCTGGGTAGCCTCAGACGACAAATGTCCCTTACGCTGTCCTTGAGTATATGTTTTGTATTTAGGAGTAGCACCTCTCTTGAGAAAATATACTTGGATAGATTTTGGAAAGGGAATGGAAAGGCAGGAGCACATGACAGAAATATTGTGTAGACGTGGTAAGAAATTGGATTGTGCGTGAGATGTGATGACCTGAGAGTTAGCACAGATAATTATCAGGATGGTGCCGGGCACAGTGGCTCATGCCTATAATCCCAGCACTTTGGGAGGCCAAGCCAGGTGGATCACAAGGTCAGGAGTTCAAGACCAGCCTGGCCAACATGGTGAAGCCCACCTCCCCACTCCCCATCTCTACCAAAAATATAAAAATTAGCTGGGCATGGTGGCAAGTGCCTGTAATCCCAACTACTTGGGAGGCTGAGGCATGAGAATCACTTGAACCTGGGAGGTGGACGTTACAGTGAACTGAGATCACACCACTGCACTCCAGCTTGGGTGACAGAGTGAGACTTAGCCTCAGGAAAAAAAAAATATATCAGGATGGTGATGCCCATAACTGGGATAGGCATCTCAGAGCTGATACAAGTTCAGGGAGGAATTGAGGAGACAGAGAGTTTGATTTGAAACATTATAGGATTCAAATTATATAAACCTTTGGAAGGACTAAAGTTAGCAGATCTCTTAGTATTAATTCACTAATTCTAAAAAAAAATTCATCATCTCATAGTGAAGTAGGAAAGACCACAAACAAATCTCTGGAACACCTAACTGGGAAGGAAATGGTGATTTATTTGACCGAGAGCTGCGGCAGCACAGATGCCTGACAACTGAGCTCCCCAACAAAGAAAATCCTTGCCCTCTTAAAGGCTTACAACTCTAGAAATTACATGTGAAAGTGTCTTGATCCATGAAGTAGGCGTGGGGTACGTGACTTAGGTGGGGGGCTTGATCAAGTTTGAGCCAAAATAATACCTTCTGGAAAGATTCCTCCATACCATCCCTGCCATCTACAGGAATGCAATTAAGAGTGGTGCCTGGGTCTGCAAGCCTTTACTTCTCCTACTGAAATGCAATGAAGTCTAGGGTGAAGGGCTCTTAGAAGCTTAAGAGGATTAAGGGCCTCCTTCCTCAATAGTGCTGGATGAAGAGTAGTACAAACTACATTTATAAAATGTGACTTAGCACTCAAGGGGGGTTAAATAAAATGACAGATCAATTTAGAACAAAATCAACAAATGTAATTGAAAGGCAGGTATAATTAAAAAGGCATATTAGGCAAAATATTACTCATGATTAAATACCAGAGATCCTGCTTTGATTTTAAGCAAACTTTAACCTTTTTTGCCCTAAAAACAGCACAGCTAGGAAGTATTACCAAAACAAAAATCTGATGGGCTTACAGAAAATTATAATAGCAACTATTTACAGAGAGTTTACTATGCTTCAAGTACTATACTAAATAATTTGTGTGTGTGTGTATATATATATATATATATATATGTATATCTTTTATTGTTTTTTAAAAAGCAACACAATATAGGCTGGGTGACGTGGTTAACCCCTGTAATCGCAGAACTTTGGGAGGCTGAGGAAGGTGGATCGCCTGAGGTCGGGAGTTTGAGACCAGTCTGGCCAACATGGCAAAACCCTGTCTCTATTAAAAATACGAAAAATTAGCCGAGCATGGTGGCATGTGCCTGTAATCTCAGCTACTCGGGAGGCTGAAGCAGGAGTAATGGCTGGAACCTGGGAGGTGGAGGTTACAGTGAGCTAAGATCACCTCACTGTACTCCAGCCTGGGTGACAGAGGGAGACTTTGTCTCAAAAACAAAACAAAACAAAACAAACAAACAAAAACCCAACATAGTTGTATAATATTCTCATTTTACATATGGATAAACTAATCCTTAGAGTAGTTGAATGACCTGCCAGTGGTCTGGACTCCAGTGCTCTTAGCCAGAACATTATATTGTCTTTCAGCATTCAATTAAGCTGCCTTCACTATTTTGCTGGAACACACCTATGTGGGAGGGCATTATGCAAATACATCGGCTTTGTTCCATCACAACCATGGTGAGCTAAATTTAACTTGATAGCATCACATCCTTATTAAGGAACAATGACCCATTTAGAGTTGCACAGAAATAAGTGACCAATAAAATTACATTCCTCGAGTGTCCAGATTTTGGCAACTCTGCTGTTTGGGGTGTAGTGCTTGTATAAAGGAGGAACATGGCTTAAGGTGAGTTTGTTTGAATAACAGGAAGATAGAAGTTATTGTATTCTAATGAATTATATTTAGTCTCACTCTCTCCCCCAGGCTGGAGTGCAGTGGTATGATCTCAGCTCACTGCACCTTCCACATCCCAGGTTCAAGCAATTCTTATGCCTCAGCCTCCGGAGTAGCCGGGACTACAGGCGCCTGCCACCACACCCAGCTAACTTTTGTACTTTTAGTCGAGTCAGGTTTCACCATGTTAGCTAGGCTGGTCTCAAACTCCTGACCTCAGGTGATCTGACCTTCTTGGCCTCCCAAAGTGCCGGGATTAGAGGCATGAGCCACTGTGTGCAGCCATAGAATATACACTGTTAAGAGGGGTAACATGACCCCAAGAAAGTGAAAGTTGGTTCTTGGGAGGAAAAAACCCTTGATAATTCTGTGTATAATGCATGGATATAAACACAGTACATAAATATATACACGATATCTGTGATATTAAAATTTCATGGTGGAGCAGTTCAGAAAGAAATGTCTAAAAAGGTTTCTTAGGCAGCAATAATAAAAAAAATGGTAGAGAAACAGTAATCTGGGAACTAAACTTCAGAAAAGCAGGGCCTACAAATCCTTGTAGATTCAGCCCCAGTGTTTGTCAATGTCCTGCACAGAGTTAGGGCATAGCAAAGGGTATAATTAATATTTTGAGGAATCAACTATTCATCTGTCTTTTTGACAGCAAATCACATTACACATAGTGTTGTCATTATTTTAAAGAAGAGTAAAGCAGAGAGTTGGGAAAAGAAAACTATGGAGTGGAAATGTGTTTATTTCTTGTTTTGTTTTGTTTCAAGGAAACTAGGCAGGTAGGTCAGGAATATCTATATATAAATAATCAAGTGTTCAATGCAGAAATGAAGTTACTTCTCTATTTTTCCAGAAGCCTACTCTGACACAATTAGCTTTTAGTTATCTAAGTGCAAAATGCCTAATTTAGAAATTAGCATACAGCATTCAAATGAGAACTTTACTATTATTCTGAGAACGGGGTATTTTGCCTAAACTCCTTCTTGGTATTATTACATCTTCCACATGGGCCCGGACCTGACTATGAGGAGCGCAAAGCCCTGACTACCAAGAAGCAGGTGTGAAGTCTGGAAGAAGAGAAGTGCAATGGCTTCCAGCCACTTAATAGTATCTGTTATTGGCCAGAGAGTGACCCATGCCTGTCTCCTAATAGACTAATACTGGGTTCCTTTTAGTTCAGTGTTGACACAGCTGACGGTAATTTAGACAGTGGGGAATTTCTTGTGGTCTCTTTCTATTTCCCCAGCTCAAGACTTCTTTGCAGCTTCCTCTTATCAAAAGTTACAACCTCTAAGAGTTTTTTAGAAACAAAAGAAATGCTGTAGTTATGATCTGGTGCTAACTGATTTCTCCTGGACCCTGTACTTTAAGTGCCCATGGTCATACGGGAAAACTCCTTTTTGTTTTTTTGTCTTGTTTTGTTTTTGAGACAGGGTCTCACTCTGCTCAGGCTGGAGTGCAGTGGCACAATCTTGGCTCACTGCAACCCCCACCTCCCAGGTTCAAGTGATTCTCTCACCTCAGCCTCCAATGTAGCTGGGACTACAGGCATGTGCCACCACACCTGGCTAGTTTTTATATTTTTTGGTAGATAAGGGGTTGCATCATGTTAGCCAGACTGGTCTCAAACTCCTGATCTCAAGTGATCTGCTCACCTCAGCATCTGAAAACGCCAGGATTATAGGCCTGAGCCACTGTGCCCAAGCCCAACCAGGAAAACTCCTTTTTTTTTTTTTTGAGACAGTTTCGCTTTTGTTGCCCAAGCTGGAATGCAATGATGCGATCTCAGCTCACTGCAACCACCACCTCCGGGGTTCAACGATTCTCTTGCCTCGGCCTCCAGAGTAGCTGGGATTACAGGCATGCACCACCACGCCCGGCTAATTTTTGTATTTTTAGTAGAGATGGGGTTTCACTGTGTTACCCAGGGTGATCTTGAACTCCTGACCTCAGGTGATCCACCCACCTTGGCCTCCCAAAGTGCTGGGATTGCAGGCATGAGTCACCTCGCCTGGCTGGAAAACTTTTAATATGAAGATCCTCAAGGGCATTCCATCTTCTAGTGTTAGTTTTATCCTCATCAGTGTCCTGTTCTGTACAACTTAAGTGTCACGAGAGTCCCATAGGTTGGGTTAAGTAGACAGAAACACCCTTGATAGCATGTTATGCCAAAATAGAATTTCTACATATTTGTTAGAAAAGTGTCTGAGCAAAGCAATAACAATAATTAAGAGAACAGAAAATAAATCTCTTTAGAAAAAGTAAAATTAATTATCCTGAAAGAGTCAGCTAAAGTGATTTAACCAATTACTACAGATGAGGTATAAAAACATGCCCCCTGCTGGGTGCAGTGGCTCACGCCTGTAATCCCAGCACTTTGGGAGGCCGAGGCAGGTAGGTCAGCTGAGGTCAGGAGTTCAAGACCAAGCTGATCAACATGGAGAAACCCCAGATCTACTAAAAATACAAAATTAGCTGGGCGTGGTGATGCATTCCTGTAATCCCAACTACTTGGGAGGCTGAGGCAGAAGAATCTCTTGAACCTGGGAAGCAGAGGTGTGGTGAGCTATCACTCCATTGTACTCCAGCCTGGGCAACAAGAGCGAAACTCCATCTCAAAAAAAGTCACCATATTTCACCCATTTTAAGAGGATCTACATGTTTGTAGAAATGATTACACAAGGATAAATTTCTCAGAAGCATAGGAAAATATTCCACTGGAGAACAAACAGGAGATTTGGGAGAGGAGATTTTGACTGGAAGAAGGAAATGGAATTTGGAACACAGGAGAGTTGTTAGCCTGTGAAAGGGATCCACTCTTTCTCTGAGACATTTAGAGAAGGAAAAGGTGATAGACACAGGGAAATACTCAGGTGAAAAGTTAGCCAGAGTTTCGATGATAGATATATCTTGATTCATCTCAAGAGAACCATTCTTGAAGTCTGGACTCAGTGAAGCCTGTATTCAGAATTTTTTTCTGAGTCCATGTAAATGCTCCCCTGGAGCTGTTATTTTATCCACTCCTTCATCATCCATGTAGTGAAATCCACAAGCACTTGCAGGCATGATGGTCAGGGTTGGCAGGTTGCTTCTAATCAATGGCAAAGAGCATGATCCTTAGTATACCTTGGTTGTACTAGCATCATATAAACTGTGCCACCCCACAGGAGGGTGACAAAGGTCATTAACTCTAATGACAGCAGTAAGGAGGAACTGAAAGCTATGAGCTAGGGAAGAATTTGAAACAGCTTGTGTGGGAAGTATATGTGGGAGTTCATGTGCACTGATAAAGTGTTATTGACTTTCAGTAGTCAAAAGAAGAATGAAGGACATTTATGTGGAGATTTTTTTGACCTAGAGAATTCAAACAATTACGATGCACATTTAAAGAAAGACTGAAGTGAAATTACGAAGTACAGTAGAGACTCTCTGAGACCTCCATTTAGTCAAATCTCCAGATTAGTCAGTCCTCTCCATTCTCTTGAAAATGTTCTGGGAGGCTGAGCATGATGGCTCACACCTGTAATCCCAGCACTTTTGGATGCTGAGGCAGGAGGGTCCCTTGTTCCTGGAGTTCAAGACCAGCTGGGGAACATAGTGAGACTCCTTTTTTTTTTTTTTTTTT
>NW_016107649.1:2190036-2192682 GCF_001604975.1 Cebus imitator | reverse complement strand
GCACGTGCCACCATGCCCAGCTAATTTTTTGTAGTTTTAGTAGAGACGGGGTTTCACCATGTTGACCAGGATGGTCTCGATCTCTTGACCTCGTGATCCACCTGCCTCGGCCTCCCAAAGTACTGGGATTACAGGCTTGAGCCACCGCGCTCGGCAGTATGTTTAACTTTCTAAGCCAGATTGTTTTCCAGAGTGGCTGTCCCATTTTGTATTTCCACCATCAATGTATAAGAGCATCAGTTTTACTACATTCTTATCAGCCCTTGGAATTGTCAATATTTTTAAAAGCCATCTTAATAGGTGTGATGTGGTATCCCCTCATGTTTTTAATTTTTATTTCACTAATGGCTAAAGATATTGAATATCTTTTCATGTGCTTATTTGCAATCTATATATCTTCTTTTGGTGAAGTGTCAACCATCATTTCTTCCAATCTATTTTTAGCAAAACATTCTTTTCTTCTGTGGAGACTCAAATTAAACAGTGGTTAAACCTTTTCTTATTATCCACAAGTTCTTAAGTTTCAGTTTATTTATTTTTAGTATTTTTATTTTTAGTAGAGTTGGGATCTTACTGTGTTGCCCTGGCTGATCTTGAACTCCTGAGCCTGAGCAATTCTCCAGCTTCAGCTCCTCAAAGTACTGGGATTATAGGCGTGAGCCACTGCATCCAGCCACAGTTCATTAAAAAAAATTTTTTTGTTGTTTGTTGTTCAAATTGGATAATTTCTATTGATCTATCTTCAAGTCCATTAATTCTTTGCTCTATTATCTCCTGCTACTGAGCTCAGCCAGTTAGTTTGTTTATTCTCTTTAAATATTGATTTATTTATTTTGAGATGAAGTCTCTCTCTTGTTCCCCGGGCTGGAGTGCAATGGCATGATCTCGGCTCACTGCAACTTCTGCCTCCCGGGTTCAAGCAATTCTGCTGCCTCAGCCTCCTGAGTAGCTGGGATTACAGGTGCCTGCCACCATGCCCAGCTAATTTTTGTAGTTTTAGTAGAGACCGGGTGTCACCATGTTGCCCAGGCTGGTCTCAAACTCCTGACCTCAGGCGATCCACCCACCTCAGCCTCCCAAAGTGCTGGGATTTATAGGTGTGAGCCACTGCATCTGGCCAGTTTGTTTATTTTTGTTATTTTATTTCCACTTCTAAAATTTTTTTTAGAAGTGGAAATAAAATGGCTCTTTTTTTTTTTTTTTCTTTCTGAGATGGAGTCTCACTCTGTCACCCGGGCTGGAGAGCAGTGGCATGATCTCAGCTCACTGCAACCTCTGCTTCCCTGGCTCAAGCAATTCTCGTTCATTCAAATGGTTCTCTTGTCTTAGCCTCCCAAGTAGCTGAGACTACAGAGTCCACCACTACTCTTGGCTAATTTTTGTATTTTTGAGGGAGACAGAGTTGGCTAGGCTGGCCTTGAACTCTTGTCCTCAAGTGATCCACCTACCTTAGCCTCCCAAAGTGCTGGTATTACAGGTGTGAGCCACCCTGCCTGGTTTATTTGGCTCTTCTTTATATCTTTCTTTCTTTGCTGAGACTTTCTAATTTTCTATGTGATTCTAGGGTATTTGTGATTGCATGTTGAAGTATTTTATAACAGCTGCTTTAAATTTTTTTATCAGGTAATTCTAATGTAAATGTCATCTCAGCTTTGGCCTCTGTTAATTGTCTTGTCTTATTTAAATTGAATGTTCCTGACTTTTTCATATCAAGTAATTTTGCGTTGTATGCTGGACATTTTGAATATTATGTTATGAGATGCTGGGCCTTGTTTAAATCCTAAGGAGAATGTTGCTATTTTTGTTTAAGTAGGCAAATAATCTAGTTAGGTTCAGTTCACAATTTCCAGTGTACTTTCAGTGGATTATTGGTTCCGACACCAATTCAGTTTTCAATGCCTTTGCTGTGCTGTTGGGATGTGTCCCATATGTGCACCATCCCGTGGCCAATATGATAAGGAGGAAAAGAGTCTATCTGCTAAGCTCTCAAAATTTTATATAAGTAGTATAAATGCTGATTAAGTTCAGATCCATGTGTGTGCAGCTTTGGAGTGAGCTGGTCATTCATAAATAACTTTATGGGGTTACTTTTGCAAGCACTTCTCTTTCCCAATACTTTCCAGTTTCCTGGACTCACCTTTTTTTGGTTTTCTGGCCTGAAAGGTGGAGCTCTGTTTATACAACTCTGCTGTAAACTTCCATAGCTGTGCCCACCTGTGGGGCTAAACCTCAGGAGGACTGGAGAAAAAGACTGACTCAGTGCCACTTCAGTCAGTGGTACTTCACATTCTGGGCTTTCCCCCAGCCTTAACCTGCTGCTATTATTTATTTTTCAGATAAACAGACCTTCCTTGCATTCTGTCCAGATTTTACAGCTGCATTCAGTGAGAAAGACTGGAAGGAATGTGCTTACCCTTCACTAAACCCAAACTCCTATAGATTTTAATTAAACATTATGTAAACCAATATAACATGAGTACAGAGGCAAAAATAAAGTTCTGTAATATAAAAAGTTATAAACCCTTCCCTACCACACACATATAAACACGTGGTCAAAGTTTACTGTAGTAAATTGAATACTTTGGAGGATCTCTATAGAGGTGAGTAGCCATATATATATATATATATATATATATATATATATAT
>NW_016107649.1:2158531-2189371 GCF_001604975.1 Cebus imitator | reverse complement strand
CCAGGCTGGTCTTGAACTCCTTGGCTCAAGTGATCCTCCCTCCTTGACCTCCCAAAGTGCTAGGATTACAGGCATCAAGCATCACACCGAGCCTATGTGTGTATTTTAAAAATGATTCTACCCAAATTATTTTGGGTGTCTCTTCCTGATGAAGGAAGTCTTTCATAGAATGTTTTAGAAAGTGACCCAGATATGTTCAGTTGTTTGTTAGACTGAGAAAGAGAAACTGAGGCAGAAAAACCAGTTAAGAGTTTACTTCCATAATTAAAATGAGTGCCTGCCTTTGGGTGTAACAAATAGAATAGAAAGAACAGAAAAAAGAGACTGTTAGAAAAAGACCCAGGCCAGGCGCAGTAGCTTGCATCCGTAGTCCCAGCACTTTGGGAGGCTGAGGCAGGTCTATCTCTTGAGCACAGAAGTTCAAGACTAACATGGCAAAACCCTGTTTCTACAAAAAATACAAAAAACTAGCTCAATGTGGTGTTGCACATCTGTAGTCCCAACTACCTGAGAGGCTAAGGTGAGAGGACCACCTGAGCCTTGGAGATCAAGGCTGCAGTAAGCCCTAATTGCACCGCTGCATTCCAGCCTAGCAACAGGGAGAAACTGTCTCAGAGAGAGAGAGGGGGAGGGAGAGAGAGAGAGAGAGAGAAAGATCTATTGAGATTTGTTCCCGTTAGCCGTAGGGAAAAATGTAATGGAGAAATTGTCAAGATGGCTCTGAGGTTGGGGCCCAAGTAATTTAACAGTGTCATTAACAAAAATAGGAAAGCCAAATGTGGGAAGCATTTTAGGAGCAAAAAAGTAATTACAGAAGGGCAAGAATACGATAAAGACTTAAGTTTTATACCTGCTAATTTGATGGGACGATTTTATGTCCAAGTGAAAATGCCAAGCATAGAAAGGGTGATTCTACTTCCGTCCTCTTCCTCCTACTGTAGAGTTTGACATTTACTGAGATTAAAGTAATAGAAAGTGGCCTTTTCCACTGTAGCTTCAGGCTGAAAGTACAACAGACACATTTTTAGCATAATAACGAAAAGGTGCTATACTAGGAAGAAATAAATCTTCACAGGGAAAGTTTGCGTACATTTTAAATATTCTGTCCTTGAGATCAGATCATCTTAAGGACTTTTCTTTTCAACTCTCAATCAGAAGCAATGCCGAATACATACAGTAGTCCTCCCTTATCTGGAGAGGAGATGTTCCAAGGCCCCCTGATGGATACCTGAAACCATAAGTAGTACTGAACACTATATATAGTCAGCCCTCCTTATCTGTGGGTTTAGCAACTGTGGGCTTAACCAACCATAGATTGAAAATATTTTTTTAAAAAAACTAAATAATTCTCTTAGTGAAGAAAATTTTGAAACTAGTTTCATTTACCAACAATTACTAAAGTCATGTGAACTAAAAGACATTTGAGCTAGCTTCTATTTTTCTGATAAAATACAGATTCAAGCCCTTTTCTTTTAGGCCACTTGATTAGAGGTCTTTCATCTAATTTGGTAGTGAAATATTACATGCACATGACACATATAAACATATGGGCATACACACACAGACGGAAGCATATCTTAGAGATTTGTAAGATTCTTCATTTGTCAGTTCTCAAATAGTTTCTTCCCTGCTTTAGACTATCAGTCATTTCCAAAGACATGACCCCTAGGTGAAACAAGATAGAAAATACGCATCTCAAAAGCACAGAACTTAGACCTAAACACCATTATCTGAAGACAAGATTCCTAGGAATTTTCATTTCAACTTTGTTTTGTTTGTTTTGAGGCAGAGTCTCACTCTATCACCAAGGCTGGAGTGCAGTGGCACTATCTTGGCTCACTGCAACCTCTGCCTCTCCAGTTCAAACAAGTCTCCTGCCTCAGCCTACTGAGTAGCTGGAATTACAGGCGTGTACCACCACGCTAATTTTTGTATTTTTTAGTAGAGATGGGGTTTCACCATTTTGGCCAGGTTGCTCTTGAACTCCTGACCTCCAATGATCCATGTGCCTTGGCCTTCCAAAGTGCTGGGATTATAGGTGTGAACCACCACACCCAGCCTCAACTTAGTTTTTTGTTTTGTTTTGTTTTTTGAGAGGGAGTTTCACTCTTGTTACCAAGGCTGGAGTGCAATGGCGCGATCTCAGGTCACCGCAACCTCCACCTCCTGGGTTCAAGCAATTCTCCTGCCTCAGCCTCCCAAGTAGCTGGGACTACAGACATGCGCCACCATGCCCAGCTAATTTTTGTATTTTTAGTAGAGACGGGGTTTCACCTTGTTGACCAGGATGGTCTTGATCTCTTGACCTTGTGATCCACCCACCTCGGCCTCCCAAAGTGCTGGGATTATAGGCGTGAGCCACCGCGCCTGGCCTAGTTTGTTTTTTAATTTTATTTCTGGCTTTAGGGTGGAGCCCTTTAGTGAATATGGATGGGAACATATGCAGACTTTAGGGCCTAAACGATGCTTTTAAAATCGGAATACACAAAGAAGCAGGTAGCTCCCTGTAGTGATGAGCATGTATAAATGTCATCAGCCACCTCTAGAACTGCAGCTCTTGCCCAAATCACCAGCCAAAACAGGTGAAGGTCAAGTCCTCACACTGTACAAAGTAATCTCGGTTCCTCCCAAAGCCAAAGAGATTAGATAATGCAATACAAAACAGAGAAGAGTTTTAGATTGAGGAGGAACTTGCCTGTAACTCTTGAAACTTTGCAAGAAAAGCAGAAGACCCCCCAAAAAGGGAATGAACGGTGCCTTTTTCTGAGTTCCTTGAGGGATCTGAGTCATTGGGAGTTTATATATTTTGGATGTGTGCCTTGCCCAAATCTCAGGTTAAAATGTAATCGCCAGTGTTGGAGATGGAGCCTGGTGAGAGGTGATTGGCTCATGGGGGCATTTCTCGTGAATGGTACAGCATCATTCTTTGGGTGCTGTCCTTGGAGCAATGAGTGAGTCCTCATAAGATCTGGTCATTTAAAAGTGTGTGGCACCCCATCTTTCTCTTGCTGCTGTTTTCACCATGTAGTGTGACTGCTCCGTCTTTGCCATCTGCCATGACTGTAAGCTTCCTGAGGCCTCCGGAAGCAGATGTTGCTATGCTTCTTGTATAGCTTGCAGAACTGTGAGCCAATTAAACCTCTTTCTTTATAAATTATCCAGTCTTAGGTATTTATTTATAGCAATGTGAGAACAGACTAATACAGGAGTCTCCTCTAGATCCTTCCATGCAGCGTTGGAGGTGACAAAAAGGAAGAAGTAGAGAGGAGTGAAAGTAAATGAGACAACTTTTTTTTTTTTGGAGATAGGGTCTTGCTCTGTATCCCAGTCTGGCATGCAGTGGTGTGATCATAGCTCACTGCAGCCTCGAACTCCCAGGCTCAAGCAATTCTCCCACCTTAGATATTGACTTTTAATTAAGCTGACTTCTAGCCAGAGATCTCTTCAAAAAAAATTCTTTCAGATCTCTTATTATGAACTTTTGGCCAGGAAAAGCAGCTGATATTTCTGGTTTTTGAACTTTTTTTTTTTTTTTAAACCAGAGATAGCCTTCCAAGTGAAACCAATAATTGTTAATCCAGGTTATGACTTAACCGAAGATGCACGAGGCTTCTCCAAAGAGATTGAAAGCAGTCCTCACAAGATCCAAATGCCCTGATATGGTGTGAGTCTGTTTCCTCCCTCAAATCTCAGGTCAACTTGTAATCCCCAGTATTGGAAGTAGGGCCTGGTGGGAGGTGACTGGATCATGCAGATGTAGTTCTCATGAATGATTTAGCACTATCCCCTCTTGGTATTGTATAGTGAGTGAATTCTTACAAGATCTGGTTGTTTAAAAGTGTCACAAGCACCCCACCCTCTCTCTTGCTCCTGCTCCAGCCATGTAAGATGTGCCGGCTTCTCCTTCACCTTCTGCCATGATTGTAAGTTTCCTGAGGCCTCCCTAGAAGCAGAAGCTGTTAAGCTTCCTGTACAGCCTGCAGAAGCAACTGTGAGTCAATTAAATGTCTTTGTCATATAATTACCCAGTTTCAGGTATTTCTTCATAGCAGTGCAAGAATGGACTAATACTGAAAATTGGTACCCAGGAATGGGGCATTGCTATAAAGATATCTGAAAATAAGGAAGTGACTTTGGAACTGCATAACAGGCAGAGGTTGGAAGAGTCTGGAGGGCTCACAAGAAGACAGGAAGATCAAGGAACATTGGAACTCCCTGGAGACAGATTAAATGGTTGTGACTGAAGTGCTGACGGTGATATGGAAAATAAAGGCTAGGTTGATGAGGTCTCAGAGGGAAATGAGGAACTTATTGGGAATTGGAGCAAAGGTCACTTTTGTTATGCTTTAGCAAAGAATTTGGAGGCATTGTGCCCCTGCCCTAGGGATCCGTGGAAATTTAAACTTGAGAGTAACGATTTAGGGTATCTGGCAGAAGAAATTTCTAAACAGCAAAGTATTTAATATGTGACCTGGATTCTTCTAACAACCTATGCATAAGCAAATAAATGTCCTGAAACTGGAACTTACATTTTAAAAGGAGGTAGAGCAGCTATGCTTGGAAAATTTGCACCCTGGTCAAGTGGGAGAAAAGAAAAACAAAACTCGCTTTCAGGGGAGGAATTCAAGCAGGCTACAGATATTTACATAACTAAAAGCAAGGCAAGTGCTCTTAGCCAAGACAATAGGGAAAAGGCCTGAAGGCATTTCAGGGACCTTCCTGACAGCCCCTTCCATCACAGGTCCAGAGGCCTAGAAGGGAAGAATGGTTTCTTGGGCCAGGAGCAGGACCCTGCTGTCCTGTGCAGCGTCAGGACATTGCTCTCAGCATCCCAGCTGCTGTAGCTCCAGCTGCTGGCCTCTAAGGGGCCCAGGTACAGCTTGGGCCACTGCTTCAGAAGGTTCAAACTTTAAGTCTTGGTAACTTCCACATAGTGTTAAGCCTGTGGGTGTGCAGATTGCAGGAGTTAAGGCCTGAGAGCCTATGCCTGGATTACAGAGGATGTATGAAAAAGCCTGGATTTTCAGGCAGAAGCACTGTTGTTCCTGAGCAAGTCAAGGAATGTGCCACACACTGAGAATGAATTATGAGTCCTTTATTAAGCTGGTGACTGAGAATGGCTAACGCCCAAAATTATCTCAGCCCTGAAGAGAAAGTTAGCTGGTCTTTCATACACTAGTTTTAACAGGAAGAGGGGAACCTGGTTGAAACAAAGTTTTCACAGAAGTAGAGTAAGCAAAAAGTTAAAAGAAAAACTTGATACATAAGAAATAAACCAGTGCCAGGTGTGAGGAGTAAAGCTGTCATGGAAGACATACAACTTACAGATAATGAGGCTCTGGGTGCTCACTGCACCTGCATTTCCAGGTTCTGCTGATACCACTTTACTCGGCCTCTTATCAACAAAGGCATTCCTGGGTGCCCAGTGTCAGCCTGACCCAGCTTGATGCTATAGTTATGTACTCAATAGGGAGAAAATAACTAAAGTGAAGAAGCCACGATGGAGTCTGTGCAGCTCAAGAAGCTAACATAAAGCCTGAACAGCTTTTAGTCTGGGAAAGGGAGAGTATGTTTTAGCTGGCAGAAAGCAGGTTATCACAGCATGTTGTAGGGGCAGAGCCATCATGGAGAAACTCTACTAGGGCAGTGTGGAGGGAAAATATGGGTTTGGAGCCCCCATACAGAGTCCCCACTGGGCACTACCTAGTGGAGCTGCAAGAAGAGGGCCACCACCCTCCAGATCCTGGAATAGTAGAGCCACCAGCAGCTTGACCCCTGTGCCTGGAAAAGCCACAGGCACCCAACGCCAGTCCTTCAGAGCAACTGCACGGGCTAAACCCTGCAAAGTCACAGGGGCAGAGTTGCCCAAGGTCTTGGGAGTACACCTCTTGTACTAGTGTGCCCTGGATGTGAGACATGGGGTCAAGGGAGATTACTTTGGAAATTTAAGATTTAATTACTGGGCCAGGTGCAGTGGCTCACACCTGTAATCCAAGCACTTTGGGAGGCCAAGTTGGAAAGATTACTTGAGGCCAGGAGTTTGAGACCAGCCTGGTCAAAATAGTGAAACCCCCATCTCTGTTTTTAAAAAATGAAAAAGATTTAATGATAACTACCTTGCTGTGTTTCAGACTTTAATGGTACCTGTAGCCCATTTCTTTTGGCTTATATCTCCCTTTTGGAATGGAAGTATTTACTGAATGCCTGTACTCCGATTCTGTCTTGGAAGTAACAAATTTGTTTTTTGATTTTACAGGCTCATAGGTAGAAGGCACTTGCCTTGTCTCCGATGAGACTTTGGACTCTGGATTTCTCAGTTAATGCTGAAATGAATTAAGAGTTTGCGGGACTGTTGGGAAGGCATGATTGTATTTCGCAATGTAGAAGGACATGAGATTTGGAGGGACCAAGTGTGGAATGATGAATCTTACTCGGTTGTCTCCTGGCATGGTTGGGAAGATAGCTGAGCTGTAGACCTTGGTGCATTGACTTCAAGTCATACTGGGAGAACCCAGGGTCCTCTGCAGATTCTGTCTTCACCTCCCATGAACATTTAGGAAAGGAGAAACATACACTTATGCAATAGAGCTTCATACCCTTTCATGGGTCCCATGTTCAAAAAATGGTTGCTTCAGCATGATGAGTTTTTGGCTCTCTAATATAAAAATGTGAAGCAGAGGACACAAAAACGCTCATTGTGTATCCTCCATTGAGAGGCCAGAACCACTGTATAGTTGGTGATCTCTTATCAAGAAGGATCTTTTGTCAGTAGTGTTGAAACTGCAAAAGGGAGGGGCAGCAGTCAAGCAGTTGGTTAACATCAGTGGTAGAGTGAATCTTTCAAAAGGGCTGGTTTCCATTTAACCCTTAGGGAAGAAAGCCAAATGGCTGCTAGTGAGGGAGGGGTATAATAAGACGTGTCCAATCTCCCATTGCGTCCTGGCAGGAAACTTAGTTTTAAGGTTTCTTTGGGTTCCCCTTGGCCAAGGGAGGATCTATTCAGTTGGTTGTGGGGGCTTAGGATTTTATTCTTCACTACTTACATAGTGTTTATGTTAGATTAGGTATAATTAATCTAGAAGTGAATTTAAAGTATATAAGAGGATGTGCATACTACCTAAGCACACTTTAAAATATAATTTTTTTTTTTTGAGACAGGGTCTCACGCTGCCACCAGGGCTGGAGTGCAGTGATGTGATCACAGCTCACTGCAATCTCAAATTCCTGGGCTCCGATCCTCCTGCTTCAACCTCTCACATAGCTAGAACTACAGGTGTGCTACCACCATGCCCAGCTAATTTTTAAAATTTCTTTTCTAGAGGAGGTATCTTGCTATATTTTTGAGGCTAATCTGAAATTCCTAACCCCAAGCAATCCTCCTGTCTTTGCCTCCCAAAGGCATGAGGATTTTTGCCTCCCAAAATGCCTTTGGGATTATAGGCATGAGCCATAACGCCAAATCAAATTTTTTTTTAAAACCTCACTCTGTTCAGATGTTTTCCTATTCTCACCCTGTATTAGTTTGTTCTCATGCTGGTAATAAAGACATACCCTAGACTGGGGAATTTATAAAGGAAGGAAGTTTAATTGACTCATAGTTCCACATGGCTGGGGAGGCCTCACAATTGTGGCTGAAGATGAATGAGAAGCAAAGTCACATCTTACATGGTGGCAGATAAGAGAGCTTGTGCAAGGGAATTCCCTTTTATAAAAACCATCAGATCTCATGAAACTTATTCACTGCCAAGAGAACAGTATGAGGGAAACTGCCTCCATGATTCAATTATCTCTACCTGGCTCCACCCTTGACACACGGGGATTATTACAATTCAAGGTGAGGTTTGGATGGGGAATCAGCCAAACCATTTCACACTCCAAACAGCCTCAGTTACTCCAATAACCATAAAGAGCCAGATAGGGCCAGGCATGGTGGCTCATGCCTGTAATCCCAGCACTTTGGGAGGCTGAGGCAGGTAGATCATGAGGTCAGGAGTTTGAGACCAGCTTGGTCAGCATGGCGAAACCCTGTCTCTACTAAAAATACAAAAATTAGCCAGGCATGTAATCCTACCTACTCAGGAGGCTGAGGCAGGAGAATTGCTTGAACTGGGGAGGCAGAGGCTGCAGTAAGCCTAGGCAACAGAGTGAGACACTGCCTCAAGGAAAAACAAACAAGCAGAGTCAGATAGTATTAATTTTATACTGTCACTAATTACTGTGCTTGGTTGTGAATTTCTGCAGTTTAGGTAAAGCAAACAGTATTTATCTCTGTGTTTTCTGAGACTGAAAGCTGACCAGAAGGGTTGCATATATTTTATTTCCATTCTATTTTCTCATACGTACTCCTACTTTTAAAAGCTGTAGCTATTTTTCACTCAGTAAACATTATAGACTGACTCATTCTGGAGCACAATTCTTGCATTTTTATTTAACAAGAAATGTAAATGACCAGCCAGATATAGTTCTTCAGTCACTAAATAAAGGAGGGAGAATGATCTTCTAAGCAGTGTATTTCCAAATAAGAGCATGAAATTTAATAGTGGATTTGGAATCTCATTCCAAATTTGAACTATAACCTTAACTCTTTCAAAAACCCAAAGACCGTTAACTTCTGGTCTGGGTTCCTGTTTACTTTATGAGAAATGAGCTGTTCTATGGATTCTTTTAAACATGTAAAACCATCTTAAACTACGCTGGGTAAGAGGGTGGGAAGATGACAAATAAGAAGCTCTTCTAAAAGGGAGAAATCTCATTAACAGTAAATACGTAAAATAAATTTCTAAAGATATGTCCCATCTCTGTGTAAGATCTTAGGTAAAATATTACAGAAAGTGAAAAATCAGTATTCATGGGCTTGAAAGACCTCTAATGATCATAAGGGCATTTACCCTAGCTCTTTAATGTGACACATAAAAAAATTAAACTTCAAGTTTTGCTTCCTCTTCATGATGTGGTCAAATGAGATTTGGGATATTTCATATTTAGTTCTCAAATGAGTTTATAGGTAGGATAGGGACTGTCTACCTTTTGGGCCTAAGCTGGGGAAGTGTTATTGGTAAAGCTGAGTTACATGTAGTGAGTTCTTTCAACAAAATAAGAACCTTGTAGAGAATATGAGATGGCCTTAAACTCAAATCTGCCTTGTAGGAAACTCCAGCATAACTTAATAGCAAGGATTTTCACTAGGCTGCCACTGTATAGACATGAAAAAAAAACTATATGAAAAACTAATTGGACCTGGCTGTGAAATGCAGAGAAGTGATATATTTGCAGACGACGATGTTGAATTCTGGAAATAAAATCTCACCAGTAGAGAACAGTAAATGCCCCTTAAATGGAGGTGTTTGGTTTTATTTTACTTTGAGTGGTGGGTTACCTTGATTATCTACATAATTTCATTGATGTGTCCTCCTACTCCTCTTTTTTTCTTCAAATACCTTTTAGAATTGAGAACATAATATTAAACTTAAGGTGATAACGAATAAAACTGGTTGCTAAGTATATAAATATTTAAATTGATACACAATAAACTCAATGGAAGAAACAATTTTAGAATAATGAGAAATAAGGCAAATACTTTGCCTTAATATAATTTTTACTACTTATTTTACTCACCCATATTAACATTATAATACATTTTATTCCTTGAGCACATGTTAACTTATGCTGCAGAGAGATAGTCCAGAACCAAAATGTCGAGTGATGATGTCACAAGGCAAAATGGCTACGGAATGTTCATAAACTGGGTGTGGTGGCTCATGCCTGTAACCCCAGCACTCTGGGAGGCTGAAGTGGGCAGATCACTTGAGGTCAGGAGTTCAACACCTGCCTGGCCAACATGGTGAAACCCTGTCTCTACCAAAAAAATACAAAAATTAGCTGGGTGTGGTGGCATGCTCCTGTAGTCCCAGTTACTCTGGGAGGCTGAGGTGGGAGGACGGCCCGAACCTGGGAGTGGAGGTTGAAGTGAGCCTGGGTGACACAGTGAAACACTGTCTCAAAAAAAAAAGGAAAGTTGAGCGTAGATTTATGCACAGAAATAATGGAGCATTAGCTATCAGTGCCAGTTGCTGGCATTTCAATTCTTTAGTAGGAGAATATCTACTATTTTGTAATATAGCTAGACATGTTGAAGATGATTCTAAATTAGTACTCAGCTATATCCTTTATACAATAGAATATGTGGACTATAGAAGCACAGGTCTTGCTTTAAAGCTTCCTGGTGGTTCAGAGTTCTTTGTAAATATGTCTGAGTCTCCCCCAGAAAAGGTTGTTTCTAGGAAGGCAAGCCTGAGAGCCAATGCAGTGAAATGTCTGCTTTGTTCAAGACAATTTGCAGATCGAGATAACTTGGGTGGGTGTGAATGTATTTACACAGCAGTCCATTCCAGGGGATGACTCAGAGTTTAGAAGGTTGGTCCTTCAGCCACCCGTAGCTGTTTCCTGGCAACTAAATATTTTAATTCCGATGTTCTGATTAGTTAAGCATCTGATACAACACCTGGAAGCCACACTGCTTCCTCACTGCCCACTAGCTGTGCAGCTGGTGGTTGGGAGGAGACGGAGGAGTCAAGAATCTTAGCTGCTCACTCTTCTACAGGACAGACAACAACATACAGAATACAAAGAAGCCTGAATGCTGGAGGCAGGGATGCTCCTTGTTTTCTTAATATGTTGATTAAGTATTTGCCAAGACCAAAAGCAGAGGATATTGAAGTTGAATTCTACCATGGGAAACCTCAAGCCAAATTCAGCTAACAAGATACTAGATTTTGGCAACACTGCTAAGCATATAATAAATAGTATATTTAATCAATATGTGTTGGCTTGTTACTGCCTTTCTGTGTTTTCTTGCCTTTCATCAATTTGTTATTAATTTGGAGGATAGAATCTCTAAGGAAAACTTATTACTCTATTGTTTTAAAATAATGTAATACCTAACTGAACAATCATTTGGGCTATTTTGGAGGAAAAATGAGGAAAGAAAGCCAGAATTAACCAGTTCTTAAGAATCAAAAAGAAATTAATTTGTATTTAATAATTGCCCCCTTCCTCTTTTTACTGTTGCTGTAGTTCTGAGAAGGGAGAGTCAACATGGTCTAATTGTAAATGATTGAAACTTGATTTGCTGGTTAATAATTTTCCATGAAGAGGGAGGGTTTGCCAGGTTTATTCATACCCAAGGCATTTCTGGATAAGAAGCAGTAATAGCCAAAGCCAAGGAGCTTGGTGATTAGGGGAAATTCCTCTTCTTTAATTGAATGTAAGGCATAATTAAGATGATGTAGGAAAAACATTTGAAAAGCGAATTGTTCTATGTACCTGTCTGTTTATTTCCTTTGCAGGAAACCTCACTGTTTTTAAACACAGTGGAAAGAAAAGCCGAAGTGGAAACAACTTTCTTTGGTTAAACTAAAAATGTGGAATTCTGAAATGTTCATGCCTGGCCTTCTTATTTAAAAAAATGGTTATCCTCCTCCTAGTGACTGATTGTAATAGTGCTTTTTCATAAGACATCTTTAGGCTTAAAACACCTCTTCCAGTATTTGGAGCTGAAAGGCAGATATTTCTAAGCTCTTTTTATTTCCTTCTTCTTTAGAATTTTAAAAATCAAACTCATTTTCTAAAGCCTTTTTCTCCAAAATTTTAAAACATTAAATGTGTTTTTATATGTTTCATATAAAACACAGGAATGATCTGAGGTTTATTGGAGTTTATTGCTAATTAGACCTCAGATAAAGATTTTAGCCTTTTTTTCCCCCCTTCTAACATAGAAGAAAAAAACTTACATTTCTGAATAATATTTTGTTTTCTGGCATAATAACCAAATGAATAGACATTTAGGTATTTAAAAATGATTTTGTGGGTAGGTAGAAATAGTTGTATTTGGGACCAAATTAGGTATGTAATAGGACGAAATGGAAAGTCCATGGTTACCTATGTTTTAATCTCAAACTATTTATAAGTTAGCTTTTATCTGAGAATGAACATAATCTAATTTACGGCTTTCTCATAACCTTTATGAAGGATATCCTTATCTCTTAAATATTATAATCAATTTCCCCTCAAAATCAGGAAGTTGATGGTGGAGTGACAACCACTCATTTGTGCAGTGGTCAGACCTCATTGTTTAGTCACCACAGGTTTCAGAATTATCACTCTCTACTCGCCATCGTATTAGTCTTTTTATCAGGGCATGGGTAATTGACTAGAAATGTACAATGTGAATACAAATTTAAGATCATTATTAAAGATAATAAACTATTCCCCTTTGCCCTTGGCAAACTATGCATATTATAATTGAGGCTTTACTTAGTTTGAAAATCCATTTATTTACTACATGAAAGAGAATGAAATTGGACCTTTACCTTACACCATTTGCAAAAATTAAAATGGGTCAAATACCTAAATTAAGACATAAAACTATGAAACTCTTAACCTGACACCTGAAGCCAGAGGAAGTTGGGCACAGTGGTATGTACCTGTAATCCCAGCTATTTGAGAGGCTGAGGCAGGAGGATCACTGGTGCCTAGGAGTTTGAGCCTGGGTAACATAGAGAGACTCCGTTTCAATTAAAACAAAACATAAAAACAAAAAACAGAAGAAAAGCCTCAAAACATTGGATTTAATAATGATTTCTTGAATGGCATCAAAAGCACAGTCAACAAAAGCAAATAGATAAATTAGACTTCATCAAAATTAAAAGCTACTGTGGATCAAAAGGACGTTATGAAGACAGTGAAAAGGTAAACCACAGAATAGGAGAGAATATTTGTAAACTATGTATCTAATAAGGAGTTAGTATCCAGAATATATAAAGACATTCTACGATATAACAATAATAAAAACCCAAATAATCCAATTTTAAAATGGGCAAAAGGCTGGGTATGGTGACTCATCTCTGTAATCCCAGCACATTTAGAGGTCAAGGCAGGAGGATCACTTGAGCCCAGGAGTTTGAGACCAGCCTGGCCAAGATTCTTGACAAGATTCTGTCTTGAAAAAAAAATTTAAAAATAAATAAAAATGGGTGAAAGACTTGAATTGACATTTCTCCAAAGAAGATATACAGATTGGCCAATAAACAAATGAAATCATCATTTGTTTGCTCATCATTAATAATTAAAGTAATTCAAATCAAAACCATAAGAAGATACCACTTTATGCCCATTAAGATGACTACAATAAAACAAGCAAACAACAACAACAAAACCCCAAAAGTAGCAAGCCTTGGCAGGGATAGAGAGAAATTGGAACCCTTGTGCATTGCTTGTGAAAATGTAAAATGGTGTGGTCCTTATGAAAAACAGTATAGTGGTCCTTAAAAAAGTAAACATAGAATTACCATATGATGCAGAAATTCCATTTCTGAGTATATACCCCAAAAAACTGGTAGCAAAGAGAGACCTGAACTGGCACTTGTACACCAATGTTCATAGTAGCATGATTTATAATAGCCAAAAGGCAGAAGCAACCCAAATGTCCAACAATGAATAAATGGGTAAACAAAATATACATACAATGAAATATTATTCAACTTTAGAAAGGGATGAAATTCTAATAGATGATACAACATGGCTCAACCATGAAGATATTATGCTATGTGAAATAAGCCAGATACAAAAGGAAACGTATGATTCCATTTATATGAGGTACTTAGAACAGTCAGATTCATAAGGAAGGAGAGTAGAATGGTGGTCACCAGGGGCTGAGGGAGGGAGAATGGGGAGTTTCTGCTTAACGGGTGTAGAGTTTCACTTTGGGGTCATGAAAGACTTCTGGGGATGCATAGGGTTGATGGGTTGCACAACAATGTGAATGTACTTAATGCCATTGAATATTTAAAGATGGTTGAAATGGTAAATTTTATGTTATGTATATTTTACTGAAATAAAAATGCATTTTTATATATTATTAATTTGGATTTTACTAACAACAGGTACTGTGAGACAAGAATTTGAGAGTAATTAGTTTGTTTGGTATTGAAAACACCTTTGGAAATACTATGACAGTGAGAGAAATCTAACATGGCTGACTCCATCTTGCTTCTGGCTTCACAGGTTGGCTATCTTTGCTCATTTCTGGGCATAGGCCAAACTAACCATGGGAGAAATTGAGTCTATAGTTTAACTGAAAGCAAGGATGATAGTAGCCCTTCCCTAGAACTAACCACTCCTTGCTCAGAAACAGAAAACTAATGAAAGTCCGTGAGACTAAGGTTATAGAAGGGCCCTGATCTCTGCTAACACGTAGGCTTAGTTTCCAAAATCTTTTACTGCTCAGGAGTCATGTAGCCAGAGGTCACAAGATTTGTGACTTTCCCACTTGCTCCCAAAGGTAACGTGACTGTTGTAGAACCTAAGAGTGGTCTTTTGAGATGTTTTTCAGGTTTTTGAGTTCTGGCAACTGACTGACCCTACCGAGACCTGTGACTCATGACTCAACTGGTCCTGTGACCCCCACCTCTCAGAGACATACTTAGGGCATGAGGACTGTCTCCCATACCCCTATATTTTCATTTCCAACCAATCAGCAGCATTCATTCTCTAGCCCCCAACCCACCAAATTATCCATAAAACCCTAGGCTCTGAGTTCTCAGGGAGACTGATTTGAGTGATAGCTCCAGTTCTTCTATATGGCCAGGCTTTCATTAATTAAAGTCTTTCTTTACTGCAATACCATGGTCCCAGTAAATTGGTTTTGTCTATGCAGGTGGCAGGAAGAACCTGTTGGATGATTACAGTGTCTCAAGAAATATTGTTGATGAATGGGCAAGAGAAACAAGGAATTGAAGACTAATAAGTGGTCTGTGTTATCGAGCCAGTTACTGTAATGGCCAATCAGAACTTAATCCAGCTGGGAGCTCTGGAGATCCAGTACAACACAAACCTCAGAGCTATTTTTCCAGTGGGGTGAATGAGCTGAAGTCTTGCTCTGCCAGTTCCCATCAGTCATTTTTTAAGGAATACTTCCCAGTTGTCTGTTCATTTCCCTAAGCCTGGTGCAGCAAAGTATACTCCAGTGGTCAGAGAAAGTCTTTGGGGAAAGGGACCCTGATGCTGGCAGCTGGACATTGTAAAATCTGAGACACCAGCAGCTTCTTTTTCTTTTCTTTTTTCTTTTCCTTCCCTCCCTACCTTCCCTCCCTTCCTCCCTTCTTTCTCTGTTTCTTTCCTTCTTTCTTTCTGACAGGGTCTTCTTTCTCTATCACCTCTGCTGGTGTGCAGTGACATGATCACGGCTTACTGCAGCCTTGACTTCCTGGGTTCAAGCAATCTTCCCTCTTCAGCCTTCCAAGTAGCTGGGACAACAGGCATGTGCCACCATGCCTGGCTAATTTTTCATTTTATTTTATTTCTTTAATTTTTGTAGAGACGAGATCTTGTATTGCCCAGGTTTTGATGATATATTTCATTTAGACATTTTCTCTCTACGAATTCAAACTAGACCAGCATTAATTAATTTAAATTGGAAAATATTTCTTGATTATGCAGATCTTGAAGAGCATACTATAGAACATACAGAATGTGAAGCATATATAAGACATCATGCCACCCCCTTCCTGTGACTGCTAGACATCTCTAGCCTGCAGCATGGTCAGCTTTGGAAAGAGCACATCATGGCCCTTCTTTCTGAGGAAGAAAAACTTGGGCGAAAATCTGGGTTTTCCTCTGAATGTCATTAAATCTCATTTAACTCATTTTGTATCCTCAAACATTCCACATGTATCAGCAGCTTTTCCCGTAAATATTGAATAAAAGGAGGTAGGAAAAAATGGGAGGCAACGGCAGTGGAGAAATCTGCTGGAGGAAAGCCGAGAGTACAATCCCCACGACTGAGAGTTTCAGAGGGTTAGCAAAGCCCTGGAGAACAAAGCGAAACTGTGGCTGTCGAGCAGTAAGAATGATCAAAGCTTTTATTTACATTCCAGTGAATTCCAGGGACAGCTCTCATTGTGCAACTACTTCTTGTGGAATTGTTTGAAACTTTGCAGCTTTCTCCTTGGTGTTTTTACCCCCTTCCTGTTTCTTGTTGTGTTTAATAGCAAAACCAAACAAACCTAACCAAACAAAAAGCCTTTAGGAAACCACAAACTCATTATGTGGTTTCAAGGTGATCTTGGGGTCACATAAATTCTTCTGATGCTTGGGGCACTGGAGAAGATGAAAATCTTTGTGGAAACACCATTGAAAATGGAAGCCTCCGGACCCACTCCGATAACCCTATATAGCAAGGAAATAAGGAGCTTACCACACCTTTTATCCTTGACACTCATTGGGCTGCCAGTTGCCAGTCTGGCTTACAGCTGAAAAAATTTCCACCACCTAGAGGGTGGGAGGGCAAGAAGATGGTCTCTTGGCGTACGAAGTTGAAATCAAAACCTCCACGGAAACGTTTTGAAACTTTAGATTCTAAGGTGCTGACAGTAAACTTGCAGTTTAAAGAGGTTTTATGGTCTGAAGATGGTAAATGGTAAACGCCTTACCATTTCTCACTTTTGAGACCTAACGCATTTTTATGTCAGGAAATTGCTTATATGTAAGATTTAGTGAGTGTCAAAAATGTCAACAACCACTACGGAGATTTTGCATTCTGTCTACCTGCCTGGCTTGTATTCTTAGATGCACTTGTACATTTAAACATGTATAAACTTACACATGCCCTTCCTGAGGTAAGAATACTTGACTGAAAACTGTGGTGCATAGGAATAAGTTAAACTGTGTACTTAATTCCTATACAACCCTTTTGGCTCATCTCAAAAGAGGACTGTCTTGGGTTGGTGTTGCCATCTAGTGGCCAATTTGGGAAATTGGCAAATGCGTGACTTCTTCCTTTCTTCTTTTCTTTCTTTCTTCCTCTCTCATTAGCATGAATAGCTTGATGTACACCAGACTTTCTTTCAGATACTCACCATGAACAGCTTAGCAGAAGCTTCTAAAGATAATGTCTTTCTTACGCAGATGGATAATCACAACACTCACACAGGAAACACACACACACACAAACTCTCTTTCAAGCGCCTTTCAATTACAACCTTCCCTTCCAACTGTTGCTAATTGTATTTGTCTGGGTCTCCCACGAGACAATTTTGTCATCTCCATTCTCTCTCCTTTTTCTTGTTCTTAATTTGTGAACCCCTTCACTCAAATGAATAAAAGCCATATTTTTATTTTTATTTTTTTGTGAGACAGAGTCTCTCTTTGACACCCAGGCTGGAGTACAGCAGCATGATCTCAGCTCACAGCAACCTCCACCTCCTGGGTTCAAGAGATTCTCCTGCCTCAGCTTCCTGAGTAGCTGAGATTAGAGGCATGTGCTACCATGCTTGGCTCATTTTTGTATTTTTAGAAGAGACGTGGTTTCACGATGTTGGCCAGGCTGGTCTTGAACTCCCAACCTCAGGTGATCCACCGGCCTTGGCCTCCCAAAGTGCTGGTATTACAGACATGAGCCCCCACACCTGGACAAAAGCCTTATGTTTTCAGAAGTAATCAGATACACTGAAACTGACGTTATAAACTTTAAAAGTTTTGTGGATCCCCAGCAGTGTCCTTTTCAAATATTCTATAAGGTTTACAGGGAGTTCCTTCTTACCTCTCAATTAGGTAGAGCTGCTTTTGGTCAATTGTCAGTATTTAAGGCAAAATTTTAAAATCACTTAATATATATGTACTTGCTTATAATTGTCAAAGTAAAACTGATAGGGCAAGCCAAAAACTAATAAAAATGATTTTCTGTAGGGATGGGAGAGAAAGGGGTCTAGGGCAGGAATAGAAGAGAGATGTCTCTGTTTATAGTTTGTTTTTAAAAATAGCTTTTATGGTGTATAAAATTCACTAATTTAAAGTATACAATTCAGTGAGTTTTATTTATTTATTTTTTTATTTTTGAGACGGAGTTTCACTCTTGTTACCCAGGCTGGAGTGCAATGGCGCGATCTCAGCTCACCGCAACCTCTGCCTCCTGGGTTCAGGCAACTCTCCTGCCTCAACCTCCTGAGTAGCTGGGATTACAGGCATGTGCCACCATGCCCAGCTAATGTTTTGTATTTTTAGTAGAGACGGGGTTTCACCATGTTGACCAGGATGGTCTCGATCTCTTGACCTCGTGATCTACCCTCCTCGGCCTCCCAAAGTGCTGGGATTACAGGCTTGAGCCACCACTCCCGGCTCGAGTTTTATTTTTATTTGTTTATTTTTTAGAGACAAGGTATCTCTCTGTTACTCAGGCTACAGTGTGGTGATATGATGTGATCATAGCTCACTGCAGCCTCGCACTTCTGGGCTCAAGTGATCCTCCTGTCGCAGACTACAGAGAGGCTGGGAATACAGGTGTGTACCATCACACCAGGCTAATTTTAAATTTTTCTTGTAGAGGTGAGGGCTCACTCTTAGCCTCAAGCAATCCTCTTGCCTTGGCTTCTCAAAGCATTGGGATTACAGATGTAAGCCACCATGCCCGGCCAATTCAGTGACGTTTTAGTAGATGCACAAAGTTATATGACCATAACTACAATGTAATTTTAGAACATTTCCATCAGCCCAAAAAGAAACTTTGTCCTCACTTACAGTCAATTCCCGTTCCCACCTCCAACCCCAAGCAATCCTTAATCTTTCTGTCTGTAGAGATTTGCCTTTTCTGGACATTTCATAAATGAAATCATGCAATATGTAGTCCTCTGTGTCTGGCTTCTTTCACTTAGCATGATACATTATATTTGAAGTTTATGCTGTATCACGTACCAGTACTTCATTTCTTTTTGAAATTAAATTCCAAGGAGTATGGAAAGCAGAGAAAAAGAGTAACCTTACTGCCAGGTGAGGTGGTTCACGCCTGGAATCCCAGCGCTTTGGGAGGCCGAGGCTAGAGGATTGCTTGAATCCATGAGTTCCAGACCAGCCTAGGCAATATGATGAGACCTCATCTCTACAGAACATTTAAAGAAATTGCCAAATGTTGTGGTCTATGACTGTAAGTCCCAGCTACTCGGGAGGCTAAGGTGAGAGGATCACTTGAGACTAGGAGGCGGAGTTTGCATTGAGCCCTAATTGCGCCACTGCACTCCAGCCTGGGTGACAGAGGGAGACTCTTAAAAAAAAAACAGTAACCTATCAGTGGAGAGACCTGACAAACACTATCTCAGCCATATGATAAAGGTTAACATAAATAATGGTAAGTCAGAGTATGCACCTTTTATATGATAAGATAAAAATGGTACTTTGCCTCTTTGGTTTTCTCTCCAAAACTCACAATCCCAGTCTATTAATGAGAAAAGCATCAGATAAATCCAATTCTGGGACATTTGTCAAAATACTTTATCATTACTCCTCAAAACTGTTAAGGTTATCAAAAACAAAGCAAGTGTGAGAAACTTTTATAGCCAAGAGGAGCTTAAGGAAACATGGAAACAAGATGTAATGTGGTATCCTGGATGGGATACTGGACCAGAAAAGGCATATTCATAAAAACTAAGAAAATCTGAAGGACGTATGAATGTTAATTAACAATAATTTTTTTTTTTTTTTTCTCCTGAGACAGGGTCTTACTCTGCTGTCCAGGCTGGAATACAGTGGTGCAATCTTAGGTCAGTGTAGCCTCCAACTCCTGGGTTCAAGTGATCTTCCTACCTCAGCCTCCTAAGCCTCTGGGACCACAGGTGTGTGCTCTCACACCTGGTTAACATTTATAAAATAACATTTTTTGTAGAGACAGAACCTTGCCATATTGCCCAGGCTGGTCTGGAACTCATGGCTTTAATCATTTCTCCTGCCTCAGCCTCTCAAAGTGCAGGGATCACACACATAAGACACTGTGCCTGGCCAATAATAATGTTTTAATATCGGTTTATTAATTGTAAGAAATGTATCATACTAATGCAAGATGTTAATAACAGAGGAAATTAGTATAAGAGATATATAGAAACTCTCTGTCCTATCTTCACGATTATTCTGTAACTCAAAAAGTATTCTGAAAACAAAAGTTTATTTTAAAAAGCCTATCTTTCCTCCATTGAGTTACTTTTTTACTTTTATCAAAAATCAATGAGGCATGTTTATTTAGGTCTTTTTATGAATGCCTTTTTCTGGCTCGTTGATCTATGTGTCTATATCTCTGCTTTTACCACACAGGTTTGATTATTATTTCTATACAATGTCTTGAAACTGTGTAGAGCTATATTTCCCACTTTATTCTCCTTTTCCAAAATTCTTTTTTCTAGTCTAACTCCTTTGCCTTTCCATAAATTTTAAAATAGTTTTTTCTATATCTATTAAAAATCTGGTTAGGATGTTGATAGGATTTGCTATTTGTATATTAATTTTTCTACTTGTTTATCAAGTGGGGAGAAGTGATGTCTACTATGTTGAGTCTTTCAATACATGAACATGATATGTCTCTCCCTTTATTTAGATATTTTTTGATTTCTTTCATCAGCATTTTGTAGTTTTCAGCATACAAGTCCTGTCTTGTTTGATTTATAGCTAAGCATTTTATTTTGGAAGAGCAATTGTCAACGTTACTGTGTTTTAAAAATCGGTGTCCACGTGTATAATTGATTTTTGTATCTTTAGTCTGTACCCTGTGATCTTGCTGAACTCACATACTAGTTTAAGAAGGACTTTGTGTGTGTGTGTAGATTCCTTGGGATTTTTCTGCATAGACCCTGCTGTCATGTGCAAATATGAGCTGTTTTATTCCCTCCTTTCTGATTTGTATGCCTTTTATGGCCTTTTGCTTTGGCTAGAGCTGTGTCAAATAAGTGAGATGAGAACAGACATTCTTGCCTTGTTCCCTCTCATAGGCAGAAAGCATTAAGTCATTCACATTAAGTATAATGTTAAGTGTAGCTTGTTTTTGTTTTTTTTTTTTTATTTTTCTTTGACATGGAGTTTTGCTCTTGTTGCCCAGGTTGGAGTACAATGGAGCGATCTTGGCTCACTGCAGCCTCCACCTTCCAGGTTGAAATGATTCTCCTGCCTCAGTCTCCTGAGTAGCTGGGATTAGAGGTGCCCGCCACCGTGCCTGGCTAATTCTTCTGTGTTTTTAGTAGAGATGGGGTTTCGCCCTGTTGGGCAGGCTGGTCTCGAACTCCTGGCCTCAGAGAGTGATCTGCCCGCCTCAGCCTCCCAAAATGCTGGGATTACAGGCATGAGCCACCACGCCCGGCCAAATGTAGTTTTTGTAGATGCTCTTTATCAAGTTGAAAAGGTTTCCCTCTACTCTTATTTTTCTGAGGGTGTTAAATTATTGTCAAGAGCATTTTCTGAATTAATTGATATGATCATATTATTTTTCTTGCTTAACCTGTTAATATGATATTATACTGATGAATTTTCCAATGTTGAACCAGCCTTACGTCCCCTGAATAAACTCCAATTGGTCCTGATATATAATTCTTTTAATGTATTGCTATGTTCTAGTTGCTAATGTTTTCATAAAGAGTTTTGTGTCTATATTAATAGGGGATATTGGTTTGTAGTGTTGTGTTTAATACTGTTTCTGTTTTCTTTTGCTGTCAGGTAATACTAGCTTCATAAAATAAAGTATTGTTTCCTCTTTTAGCTCTGAATAAGATTGTATAGAAGTGGTTTCAAATGTTTAAATGTTTGGTAGAATTTTTCAGTGAAAGTAGAGTTTTTTGGGAGGAGAAAATTAAAATGTAATTTTCTTAATAGTTACGGGGCTATTTAAGTTCTCTAATTTGTATCAGGGTAGTTAGGGTATTTTGTGTTATTCAATGGTCCATTTCATCTAAATTGTCAAACTGATGTGTGTAGAGCTGTCTGTAGTATTTCCTGGTTATCTTTTTGATGTCTGAAGGGTCTGTATTCATATCCTTGTTTCATTCCTAATGTTGGTAATTTGCATCCTTTCTCTTTCTTTGCCTGTCTAGCTAGAGGATTATCAATTTTATTAATTTTTTCAAAGAACCAGCTCTTCGTTTTATTGATTTTCTGTATTTTTGTTTTGCTTTGTTTTCAATTTCACTGATTTCTGTTTTACTCTTTATTTTCTCCTTCTTTCTGTGTGCTTTGGGTTTATTTATTTACTTTTTATTATTTTATTTTATTTTTATTTTTTTGAGTCTTGCTCTTTTGCCCAGGCTGGAGCACAATGGTGTGACCTCGGCTTACTGCAGCCTCTGCCTCCTGGGTTCAAGTGATTCTTTGCCTCAGTCTCCCTAGTAACTGCGACTATAGGTACATGCCACAACACCCCAACTAGTTTTTGTATTTTTAGTAAAGATGGGTTTCACCATGTTGGCCAGGCTGGTTTTAAACTCCTGACTTCAAGGCATCTGCTCACCTTGGCCTCCCAAAGTGCTGGGATTGCAGGCGTGAGCCACCACACCCAGGTATTGCTTTGGGTTTATTTTGTTTTTTGTTTTTCCTTAGGTCTTTTGAATTTTGGGGAAAATTTTTAATGTATTAATTTTTGGTTGTTAAGTGCTTAAATAATGTTGAATTGTAATTAGCTGCACAAGTAAATCTGTGTGTTTCCTTTTTTCTGTGTGTCTCACTTCAAATCAGCCTGATAAGGAATGTATCATCCTATATTCATTCCTCATTTTGAGGGTTCTCATTCCCACAGTTGTCTACCTCATTTTACTAGATCTTGAGGCGGCAGCTTAGAGATTTTTCTTTTTCCTGATGTAGGTTTTGAGATTTTCCTCTTTGCTAATGTGTGTATTTAGTCTATAAATTTCCCTCTCAGCATTGCTCTAACTGTATCATAAACATTTCGATATGTTGTATTTTCATTTTTATTCAGTTGAATTAAAAAATTCTTTTGAGAATTCCTCTTTCATGCAAGTATTATTCAGAAGTGTGTTGTTTAGCATTTAAATGTTTGGGCATCTTTCTGCTATTATTCTGTTATTGAGTTCTAGTTTAATTCTGTTGTGGAGGACACACTCTATATAATTTAAATTGTTTTACATTGCCAAATAGTATTTCACCATAAGAATGTACCATATTATATTTATCCATTCATCAGTTGATGAATATTTGCATGTCATATAGTAGAGAATTTGGAATCATGTAAATATTTTATAAATTCAAAAAGAAAAAGAAAAAAGCAATTTCTAAAATTTAAAAACAAATCAGTTTTCCTAAATTTGTCGCGGTGAGGGTTGCACAACTCTGTATTAAAAAACGTTAAATTGAATCAGTAAGTTGTATAGTATATGAATTCATTATCAACAAAGCTGCTATTAAAAAAAGTGGAAGTGGATGTAGATCACACCTGCAATCCTAGCCCTTTGGGATGCCAAGGTGAAAGGACCCCTTGAGGCCAGTTGGAAGGTTGAAACTAGACCAGGCAACACAATAAGAACCTATCTCTAACAAAAATAAAAAAAAATTTTTGAGTATGGCAGGGCTTGCCTGTATTTCTGGATACTGTGGAGGCAGAAGTGGATCACTTGAGCCCAGTAGTTCAAGGCTGCTGTGAGCTATGATTGCACCACTGCACTCCAGCCTGAGTGACAGAGCAAGACCCTTTCTCATACATAAACAAACAAATAATTTTAAAAGCCGGAAAAAACCCTAACTATACGACAAGTTGTTAACATAATGACTCTGAAAAGAGAAATATTTTTATAACTTTTAAAACATAATATTCCAGTTATCTGCCCCTAATGGGATGTGTTCTAAAGACATAAAGAATGGCACAGATACATTAAAGTTTATTGGTAATGTTTTTGTTAGTAGTAATATTTTTTGAATCTATTTTGCTTATAGGATTAGACAAATGTATAATTTAATAATGCTAAAGAATAGCAATATATATTCTCTCACTGAGATCACTGAAAAGAGCCACAAGCAATGACAATTGAGTCAGTGAATTATACATATAGCCTACTTTTTGTTTGTTTGTTTTTGAAACTGGGTCTTTTACCCAGGCTGGAGTGCAATGGTATAATCACAGCTCACTGTAACCTTGAACTCCTGGGCTCAATCTCCCACTCTGGCCTCTCAAAGTGCTGGGATTACAGAAGTGAGCCACTGTGCCCAGACCAAGGCCCAGGTTTTTAATCCCTAACTTCCATTCTCTATTATAAGGAGTTTTCAGCTTTTGAGTCCAAAATGGAAATATACAAAGGGAGCCTGAGACATTTTGTTGGGCCAGGAAGTGGGGTAAGTTATCAAAGACTCGTGTCCTTTCAGAAGTATATAGTACCTAGTTTGAAGGGGCTTCTACTAGCCAAATTTGAGATAAAACAAGCATTTTTAAAGCTGACAGTAATTGATTGAAACACACTGAACAAATACATACACACACACAAACAAACACAGACACATTTCTCTCCTGGGTTTGTAATAATTCCCCACCACCCTTACCAAAAATAAATAAATAAAAAACAAATTCAAAACCCACACTCTCACAAATATATACTCTCATTTGTCACCATGGGGGTAGCTGTTGCAACAAAACTTTCTCCGAAAAGAGGTAAGAAAAAGTCAAATTGAAATTTTAGAAGAAAAAAATATGATATCAAAAATAAATAGGCTTATCAACAGACATGACAAAGTTGAAGAAGAATCCGTGGATTTGAAGACAGTCCAATAGAAATAATGCAAATTGAAACGCAAGAGAATAAAAGAAAAAAAGAAAACTAAAAAGATCTAAGTTGTCTGATGTATACATAATTGGAATTCCAGAAGGAGAAGAAAGAGAATGAAGAGAAGGGAGAGGTGTGTGTGTGTGTGTGTGTGTGTGTGTGTGTGTGTGTGTGTGTGTGAGAGAGAGAGAGAGAGAGAGAAAGAGAAAGAGAGGTATAAGAAATACTTGAAAAGATAGTGGTTGACAATGTAAAATAAAAATAATAAAATAATAAAATAAAACAAAAAAATGAAAAAGAAACCAAAGCTTACATCTAGATAAGATACAAATTAAACTACTGAAAACCAAAGATAATGTGAAAATCTTGAAAGTAGTGAGAAGATAAGATATATTGCATACAGTGGAGTGATGATAAAACTTACAGGTGTCATTTCATAAGAAATTAGGCAAATTTGAACTTAATAGATCTTCAGTACACTCAAAGAGAAAATCCATTAACCTGAAATGATATACTCAGAGAAAACTTCTTTTAAAAATGAAAGCCAAATAAAGTCTTTTCAGACAAACAAAAGCTGAGAAAATTAATTGCCAGCTTACTTGTGCTATAGAAATATTAAAGGATGTTCTTCAGGCAGAAGGATATAGTTTCAGTTGGAAACTGAAAATCTGCACAAAGAATAGAGAGCACCAGTAATGGTAAAAAATAAAGGCAAAAATAAGACTTTTAAAATTATAATTATTCTAAAAGATAATTGGTTATCTAAAGTAAAAATGACAAGAATATAGTATGTTGTTTATAATATACATAAAAGTAAAATATATGAAAACAATAGTACAAATGATGGGAAAAAGGAATTGGAAGCAATGTGTTGTAAGGTTTTGACATTACACACGAAGTAATATGTTGTTTGAAGGTAGATAGCGATGTTGAAGGTATATAGGGCAACTACTAAAAAATGTTAAAAAGATAATAGAACTAAGAATCCAATAATAGAGATAAAATGAATCAGTGTATAATTAGACAGTTGTGACAACTCTTTCAGAGTGCGTCCTCCAGACCTCTCCACAGTGTGCCCATAGACGGTCTCCCTCTTGAAGCTTACACCGCCATGTTCTAGGGTTCAGTATATCTTCCTTTAGCAGGAGTATGGTTGAACATAACCCCCCTGCCTGGAAATCAGAACTCTTGATAGTTCTTTTGTTCTGCCTCATCCCCCACCGCCACAAAAACAGATCTTCAGAGCTGCAACTCCTTTCATAATAAAGACAGACTTCATTACTATGCAGTGCAGCTGAGCAACCCTGTTCCGTCATCCAGACCTGGACTTTTCCTATACTCTGTACACCCCAAAGATCTAATAAACCTCTTTTCCAATACAAAAGGGGCAGTCAAAAACAGGAAAACTTTGGGAACTTTCCACCAGTCTCACCATCAAGCCTTCAAAAATTTAATGTCCCGTGCTTGCATTTTTAACAAGCTCTAAAGGTCATTCTGCTGACCCCTAAGTTTCAAACCTAGGCATATGAGATTCAGAGCATGAAGAGATAGTTTTCCCAAGGAATTGGGACTTTTTAATAAGCTCTGATATATGGGGTCTGTGGACAACATGGGGGAAATTTTGCCTCTAGTGTGACAGTGGCTAAGCATGTAGCTTTGGAGCTGGATTTTAAACACTACTATTTCTTACCTGTTAACCTTTGGCAAATTGGCTTGCCTCTCTGAGTCTCAGTTTTCTCATCTGAAAAATGGGGCTAGTAATAGATAGTGCCCACTTTATAGGACTGAAGGTGAGGACTGAACGGGGTGATAAATGTAACATACTTAAAACAACATGTACATTCAACACTTAAAAAGAAAGAGCCTAACTTTTTTAGAACACTCTACTACAATGATAAAGTACTGAATTTGTGTTTATGTTAAAAATTATTTACAAAATGATCTTGGGCCAATGTATAATATCTGGATTCCTGCTAAAATTCAAAGAGTTCAAAACTTTGAGAAATTTTAAAGCAGGATGTGTTATTCTATTTTGGGGACCCTGTTATCTGCCATTAATCCACATGTCTATTTTTTACCAAGATGTCAAATCTTAGGGATTTATTATAGCCCCAGAATTGAAGTGTTTAGAAAGTTAGCTTTGCAAAACATGCAGTTTGTGGAAGATGCATGACTAAGAAAATAACTGAATATCTTAAGATAACAATTTTTGGATGATTCTACATTCCCCAGAATCTCTTATCTGATTTAAGTTCCTTAGTAAATCAAAATATTTGTTCTAAGGTTGACAACAAACTTCGAGGGTTTCAACAGATGGGATCGTAATAGCTCTGGGACACTCCAGATTATATAAAACAAAACAAGAATAAAAATAACTACAATGTCCCCAGGGTTTTATAAAATTATAAAAGGAGGTTTTATTTGCTTAGTTATATATTTCCGACCAACCCTGTTTACAGAGATACTTCTGAAACCAGCATTTATGACCTGCTGCAACATCATACAAACACGACTCGAGTATGATGCCAAAAGCTCTTGATTTCAGTTTTTTTAAATCATAAATTTAAGTGCTTTAAAAATTTTTTTTCTTGGCAGGTATTGCTCTTGCTGATACCATCATGGCTGCCATCTGCTCCACCTGCTCCTCCCTCTTATGTTGTGTGTGTGTGATTTGTGGGAGACGGTGAAAGCAAAGCATTGTGCTGTGTCTCCTTAATAACAGCTTAGTAACAGATATAAGGCATCTCTATCCCAGATGGATTCTCATGGACCTCCTGTCTGTGGTACTCAATGCAATCTATAAAAATATTCTTAAGGAAGCTTAGGAACATGTCTTAGGCACCCACATGTTTAATAATTAACTCTCTCCTCTCTATACTCATATGATAAAGCAAAATTTGTAAATCATTTCAGTTGAGTAACTGAGAATTTATGTAAGACATTCTTAAGTGACGTAGGCCTGGCTCTGTCTCTCCGCAGAGCTCCTAGGTAGGATCACCACAGAAAGTGCCTTGTTAGAGCCTATCCTCATCTATTTTTTTTTTTTTTCCTGCTGTAACTGATTACCACAGACTGGGCAATTTATAATGAACAAAAATTTATTGGCTCACAGTTCTGGAGGATATGAAGTCCAAGACTGAGGCCCCTGAATCTAGTAAAGGTCTTTTTGCTATGTCATTACATGGCAAAGGACAAAGAGAGGACAAAAGAGAGAGAAAGGGGTCAAACTCATTATTTTATAAGGAAACTGCTACTGTGATAACAACCCCCCCTCTCGTGATAATGGCAATAAAAAATTCATGAGGGTAGAGCCCTCATGACCTAATCACCTCTTAAAGATCTCCCCTCTCAACATTGGGGATCTCCACATTGGGGATCAAGTTACCAACAGGCGAACTTTGGGGGTCACATCTGCACCATAGTAAATCTCTATGACCTAGAACGTATTCGGTCCTTAGGAATGGAGACGGAGCTGGTGATATTAATTAGTAAGCAAAATATTTGAATGTGTCTTAAAGATTAGCATTTCTTAGTATTTTTCTGCCACCTTATTTCCCTTGGGACATTCATTTTAATAGTTTCAGTATCTATCTATATGTTGATAACAGTCAGTCATATAATTTCAATGCAAAACTCTTTCCTGAGATACAGATTTATATCACCAAATAACTATTTGTCTTAGTTATTTTGGGTTACTATAAAAAAAATACCATAGAGTAGGTGGCTTGAACAATGTAAATTTATTTTTCACAGTTCTGGATACTGGGAAGTCCAAGATCATTAGGACCTGTCTCCTGGCTTGCAGATGATCACCTTCCTGTCGTATCCTCACATGGTGGAAACAGAAATCATCTGTCTTGTCTCTCTCTCTCTCTCTCTCTCTCTCTTTCTGAGACAGGGTCTCTCTCTGTTGCCCAGGCTGGAGTGCAGTGAGGTGATCATGGCTCATTGCAGCCTTGACCTCCCAGTCTCAGGTGATCCTCCTGCCTCAGCCTCCTGAGTAGCTGGGACATGGGCATGCACCACCATACCTGACTAATTTTTTGAAATTGTTATTTGTAGAGATGAGGTCTCCCTATATTGCCCAGGTTGATCACAAACTCCTGGCCTTAAGTGATCCTTGCATCTTCGCCTCCCAAAGGGCTGGAATTGCAATGTGAGCCACCATGGCAGGCATCTGTGTTTCTTTTTATAGAGACACCAATCTCATTAATGAGGGCTCTCCCCTCATGATCTATTTATCTTTAAAAGGCCTCCCTGTCAAATAGCATCACATTGGGAATTAGGCTTCAACATATGAATGTTGAGGGACACAAACATTCAGACCACAGCATGGCTAGGCAGCTCATCTTGGATATCATTTAGGAACTCTACAGGATTTATCATTGCTTTCCTTCCTTCCCAAAGTGCTACTGCCTTAGAAGGTGTTTCTTATCCTAGCAGATGACACAACTATCCACTCAATTTCTCAAAGCAGGTATCAGAATTTACGTCTTCTTTCCTGGGTCATTCCCATACCATACATATCAATTCAATTTCTTCCTCAATATATCTAGAATTCATCTAATTCTCTTTATGTCTGCTGCCAGTGCCTTTACCTTCACTGTCACTTTTTAGACTTCTCCTGGCCTCTGGTCTTGCCCCTTTCTACTTTTCTAACTGCAGTTAGAAAGATATTTCTAAAACACAAATTGCATCCCCAGCTTGGCCTCTCCTAAGGGTCCTTTATTGCCTTCTAAATAAACATCCACTCTGGGATCTGAAGTTCTCACTGCCCTCTATGCTGTCTGGCCCCTCCCCACTTTCACCCACCTTACTCTTAACCTTAAGGTTTGAATCTACTACTTCCTTTGGGAAACATTTCCTGAATTTCTCAGACCAGGTCAGCTACTCTTCTGTTCTCACAGCTTGTTGTACTTATCCTTTATAGCACTCATACTATTTTATGTTTACTTGTCTCTCTTCTTCAATATATAAGTTCCTTGATATAGGGAACTTTGTCTTGTTCAGCATTGCAGCACAAGTGCCCAGTAGGTGTTCTGTATATATTTATTAAATGAATGAACAAACGGATCCACCTCAATAAAATCATTGGCACTGATAAATAGTGTGTGTTTGTACCCTGTAGCCACAGAATAAAACATGAAATAGGAAAATTTTATGGTCTGATTTTGTGATGCTGAAGAATGGAATCGTGAGCCATCAATGGCAACATAGGATTCTTGCTATAATCAGAAAGCACTGAAATGAAGCATACAAAGCATACAGGATGATTTATTCATTCATTAACAAACAAGTAATGAGGTCCTACTGTGTGCCAGGCCTTGGAAAGGGCTTTGGAAATACGAAGACGAGTAAGATCTGGTGACTGTTCAGCAGGAGTTCAAAGTTGAGTGAATGACAGCTTTTAGTGTTCATCGAACACTAAAGCTGGCGGAAACAAAAAGGAAATTCAATCTAGCCCACGGATTTTACAGAGACCTGGATGATTTCTACAATGCTTTCCAAATTACTCAATAATTATATAAAAAGAAAATGTTTTTCCTTTACACACCAACACTTTTCCCCACCTCCAATTAATCTGTGTCCTTAAAAAAGGAGTACTGTATCAGTGGGATTGAGATCACAGCCAACATAAGATCATCTTAGAGGGAAAAAAAAAATGTATGATTTGTCAAAGCTGCCTGGAAGGGAAAATTTCTATTTAAAATCCTGGCATTGGGTCAGGCGCGGTGGCTCATGACTGCAATCCCAGCACATTTGGAGGTCAAGGTGGGTGGACAGCTTGAGCCCAGGAGTTCGAGATCAGTCTAGGCAACATGACAAAACCCTGCCTCTCCAAAAATCACAAAAAATTAGCCAGGCATGGTGGCACATGCCTGTAGTTCCAGCTACTTGAGGCTGAGACAGAAGGATCACTTGAGCCTGGAAGGTTGAGGCCCCAAGGAGCTGTGATCACATCACTGTTTGCACAATAGAGCAAGACCCTGTCTGAAAAAAAAAAAAAAATTCCTGGTATCATAAATGCTTTAGAAAAAAAAACTCTGTCTTCATGAAAGAATTCAAAATGGGCCGGGCGCGGTGGCTCAAGCCTGTAATCCCAGCACTTTGGGAGGCCGAGGCTGGTGGATCACTAGGTCAAGAGATTGAGACCATCCTGGCCAATATGGTGAAACCCCGTCTCTACTAAAAATACAAAAAAATTAGCTGGGCATGGTGGCGCGTGCCTGTAATCCCAGCTACTCAGGAGGCTGAGGCAGGAGAATTGCCTGAACCC
>NW_016107649.1:2153010-2157681 GCF_001604975.1 Cebus imitator | reverse complement strand
GCGCAATCTCGGCTCACCGCAACCTCCGCCTCCTGGATTCAGGCAATTCTCCTGCCTCAGCCTCCTGAGTAGCTGGGATTACAGGCACGTGCCACCATGCCCAGCTTATTTTTTGTATTTTTAGTAGAGACAGGGTTTCACCATGTTGACCAGGATGGTCTCGATCTCTTGATCTCGTGATCCACCCGCCTCGGCCTCCCAAAGTGCTAGGATTACAGGCTTGAGCCACTGCGCCCGGCCCTTATTACTGTTACATATGTATGTTACTTATGTACAGATACATGTACATTATTACATTTACATATTATATATACATGCATATACGTTATTTTAACTACTGATAGCAATTTTATTAACAAATCAGACTATTCCTTAATCAAACTTGAGGCATGATTCTCCCTGCCTTTTTGATTTTATAGTCAACGAGGGGGGGGAAAACCTTTTCTTTTTGAGTTTTTAGCAGAATGACAGTGATACTGTTTCTTCAAGTAGAAAAGTCAAAAGTTCCATCTCATCTCAGAAATGCAAACAGCTTTTCATTTATATGTTGATTTCATGTGATCTGGAATGCAATGGAACTTAAATTAGACATGCTTACCCAAGAGAGAACAAAACACCCTGCATTTTCTAATTACATAAGCACTGAGGCTTGGATGATAGATGATGGGAAAAAACTAGCTAGGCAGAAATTATGATGTGATTTCTTATTGCTCACAGCACTTATTACCTTACAGGTGTATTTTGAAACTTGTGCCTTCTTTCCTTCTGTTTTTGAATCTGGTCATTTGTCCTCTGCTATTCTCTAATTGTTTCATGCATATGAGGTTTATTTTCCTGTCTCAACTGTCAGCTTCTAGAGATTAAGGACTAACAATACATTGCAAAAAATGATAACTTATTTTATTCTTATGTGTTGCATTTGTGGCTGTTTACTGTTATATTTTATGCAATCATAGAAATATATATAATTTTGAATCCGTTTACAAGTATAATTCTCTCAGATTTGGAATTATTACTCCAGTTTTCTAGTTGGCGAAACAGAGGCTTACTGTGTGTATATGACTTCCCCAAGTTCTCACTGCTGATCTGTAACGAGGCCAGGATTAAAAGCCAGAGTCTCACTCCAGAGCCTGTGTTCTTTCCTCCATCGCACACGCCCTCTGTAACCTCTACACCTCCTCTCCTAGCCTCACCACCTTCAGCATTTAACAGAGGGCTCAACCGAGGGTGATTAGGCAATAAATGCTTCTGGAATTGATGTGCACCCTAATATAGACTTCGTCTCTACATAAAGTGGACAGGCCTTCAAAGGAAGCCGAAAACAAAGGAGACACATGAACAAAAAGGTGTCACCTGGGACCTAAACAGCATACATTGCTTTCCTCAACACTTCCAGCCCAAAGGGGGAAAGACTTCAAAATGACCCGACATTAATTCTGTGTAAGTGGGAAAAAGAACTCAAAGCAAATATTGCCAACTGACTTGAGAGACAGCAAGGAAAGGATTTGGCTCCAACCGAGCAGAAATTCAATTTTGGCATCCATCCAGCTCAGAGCTAAGGTCAGTAGTTTAAAATTGTGTCTCAAGGAAAGCCTGAGTGTCACAGGTGATTATCCTCAAACTTCCCCAGCATCCTGGGGGAGCCAACATTAGATTTAGGATTTAGAGTGCTTTCCCTGAGAGTTTTTGCATAAGCATCGATGAGCCTTGCTCCCAGCTTGGTTTTCGCATTTGCAGGGTTTAGTCCAGTGCACCATACATAGCACCAGGTTTTCCCAAGACATTTAAAAATCTCACTTCCCTACAGCAACACTTTCTTGTTTGTGTTCCTCTTGTAGATCCTTCTTGGCGCAGACAAGCCATTATTCTCGTTGTTCTTAAAGAGGCAACCAATTATGGATTTTTATAATTAGAATTCTGACACATGACATTTGAGACAGGCCTACTTTCACCCAGAGATCCCCAGGGCATAATCTAATTACCAACAAGGTACAATGCCCACAGTCTTGCAAAGAACTCTGGAGTAAAGCCTCTACATTGACCAGAGTCATTAATAATTAGATCATTAGCTCATGAGCCAGCATTTATTGAACACCATGGAGTGTTAGATGTGCCGCAGGATGGTAACAGAAGAATGAAGGATCTCAAAGGATTCCCCCAGTCGGGGGGTGGGACCAATTTCCCACCTGGTTGTGGTGAAGCAATGGGGTTACCAGGGTCTACTCTGTTCACATTCCAGTAAACATGAACAGGTCCTGTCTACCCTTCCACAAGAAGGGCAGCATGTTTCCTGAGAAGGACAAGTTGAGAGAATGCTATCTGATGATGAGATAATAAGCTTATCCATTGAATTCTTTGACCAGAACAGATTGGATTGGAAAGTAAACAAAGACAAAGGGAAATCTAAGGAGGAGGAGGTGAATGATAAAAGATATTTACGAAGCCCAGCAGCAATGGCTACGATGCACTTAAGAAAGTTTCTCAGAGGTAAAATGGAAATACCTAATACTTTCCAGATTGATGTCATGTATGAGGAGGAACCTTTAAAGGATTATTATACACTAATGGAAATTGCCTACATTTATACCTAGAGAAGGAATGGTCCCCTACCTTTGAAATACAGAGTATGACCTACTTGTAAAAGAAGGAAGATCAGTCACCAGAGAGATGGACTGACAAATGCTGGAGAACTGGAAAGTGACTCTCGGGGTGACGAGGCCAACAGCCCAGCAGGAGGTGTTCCCTCCACCTTTCCTAGCCCCAGTACTCCAGTGCAGTCTCCTCATCCACAGCGTCCTCACATTTCCAGTACTGTGAATGGAACCAGTAACACCCCAGTGGTAACCACTAATCTTCTTTTGCCAGTAGGCCTCAAAACCATCAGTAAACGGGTCATCAGCAACTTCTTCTGGTTGATACCTGAGACTGTTAAGAAAAAAAAATTAAAACCCCTGATTTATATAGATATCTTCATGCCATTACAGGTTTATAGATGCTAATACATGTGACTATTGTCCAATTTGCTTTCTTTTATAGTGACATTAAATTTGGCTATAAAAGATGGACTACATGTGATACTCCTATGGATGTTAATTGAAAAGAAAGATTGTCATTATAAAGAATTGGTTTCTTGGAAAGCAGGCAAGACTTTTTTCTCTGTGTTAGGAAAGATGGAAAATGGCTTCTGTAACCATTGTTTGGATTTGGAAATATTCTGCAGTGGATGTAAGCACTGGGCCGTAGTTTCTTAATCTCAGCTAACACCTACATTACATTCTCCTTGATTGTTCTTGTTATTATGCTGTTTTGTGAACCTGTAGAAAACAAGTGCTTTTTATCTTGAAATTCAACCAATGGAAAGAATATGCATAGAATAATGTATTCTATGTAGCCATGTCACTGTGAATAACGATTTCTTGCATATTTAGCCATTTTGATTCCTGTTTGATTTTTACTTCTCTGTTGCTACACAAAACCGATCAAAGAAAAGTAAACTTCAGTTTTACAAGCTGTATGCCTAAAAGCGGGTACTACCGTTTATTTTACAGGCTTGTTTAAATGATTCGCTTTTGTAAGAATCAGATGGCATTATGCTTGTTGTACAATGCCATATTGGTATACGACATAACAGGAAACAGTATTGTATGATATATTTATAAATGCTATAAAGAAATATTGTGTTTCATGCATTCAGAAATGATTATTAAAATTCTCCCAACTGGTTCTACCTTTGTAGATACCTGTAACCTATGTTGAACCTTGCTTACCAGCATAGAATATTTTTAATGTGGATATCTAATTCTAAATTCCATTAGAAGCAATTGGCTCATCGTTATAATACTGACTTTTCTCCAATAATACATGTTTACTTAAAAATTTTTGCAGTAAAGAAAAACTTAATTGAGAAATATGGAAATAATGTGTTAATTTTCCATTGGTTGTGATGGAATTAATGTATTTTTAAATTGCATATTGATCACTGTAATTCAAAAATTTTTAAATAAACCAGCAAATTGCTGAAAGAAGGCATTTTATCTAAAATTATTTTAATATGTGGTATAGCAGTAATTTCAAATTTAAGAGTTGCTTTTGCAATTATCAATGGAATATGCCTTCTCTGCTTTGTCTGGAAATAGAATCTATTTATTATGGGCTTCTACAGGTATTTTTACATAGAGCAAGCATGTTGAATTTAACATATGAATAACCCCAACAATTGTTAGTTATTTTGCTTTGATCGAACTTGGTGTGTGTTCATCACCCATCAGTTATTTGTGAGGGTGTTTATTCTATTGAACATGGTTTCATGTTTGTATGGGAAAATTGTAGATAAACATTTCATTGTCCCCAGTTTGCAAAAGAAGCACAATTCTATTGCTTTGCCTAGCTTATAGTCATTAAATCATTACTTTTACATAAAAAAAAACCAAAAAACAAAAAACAAAAAAACACCTTTGCCCCCATGGAGAGATAAGAAAATTATGCCAGGCGCGGTGGCTCAAGCCTGTAATCCCAGCACTTTGGGAGGCCGAGGCGGGTGGATCACGAGGTCAAGAAATCGAGACCATCCTGGTCAACATGGTGAAACCCCGTCTCTACTACAAATACAAAAATTCAGCTGGGCATGGTGGCGTGTGCCTGTAATCCCAGCTACTCAGGAGGCTGAGGCAG
>NW_016107649.1:2139724-2152940 GCF_001604975.1 Cebus imitator | reverse complement strand
AAAAAAAAAAAAAAAAAAAAGAAAAGAAAATTATAAGGGTATGATGGACAGGGCTGCAATTTTAGAAATGCTAGCCAGGAAAGAACTTGGGAGAAGACACATTTGAGTGAAGACAAGGAGAAGTCAAAAGAGTGAGTCACAAAAGCCACGTGGGTAATGGGCATACTGGGCACATGAGAATGCAAGGGCACAAGTTCTGAAGTTGGAGTATCACTGGAGTATTCCAAGAACACCAAGGAGGCCAGAATGTCCGACTTCAATGGCAGAGGGAGAGAGTAATAGGAGATAGGGTCACAGATGAAGCTGGGGAGGGGATAGAGCAGGTTGGAGGCAGGGAAGAGTGGAAGGACTGTTATGCCATTGATAACACTTCACCATTTATTCTGAGGGAGATGAGGGTCAACAGCATCTGCTATATAGAAAGTTTTCACTTAATGAAATTTTTGGTGAATAGGTGTGAAGGATACAATACTACAGTTAAGTGTCTAAGTTATTTTCATGTCCTAGACACTTAGCCATAGTATTGTATTCCTCGTATCTATTCGCATTTATATCATGTGCAGAAGTACATTTCTATAATTATAATGGGCTGTTGAGATAGTGGTATTTATTGATTACTTACTCAAATCTTGCCTTTCCCTCTGCTCCTCACATAGCCGCAAGTCTCAGTTCCTCCCTGGACTTAGACTCCAATGTCACCTATTCAGAGAGGCCTTCTCGTACGACTCTGTCTGAAATGGCACCTCCCATCACTCTCCAGTCTCTGAGCCTGTTTTACCTTTCTTCAAAGTACTTAGCTTTATGATTATTATAGTACAGATAGGAATCAGTTGGGGGGATTGAGGTTGAGTAGAATGGCATGATGTGTGTTCAATTTTAACATCACTCTAGCTGCTGTGTTGAAGACATATTGAGGGGAGGTAAGGGAAGAAGCAGAGAGACTAGTTGTTGGTAGAACATTGTTTCTCAATAGTCACAATATATTTAGCAGTTTCTTTGGAAGAGCTTGTATACATGTTAATCTTGATATGCATCAAGAGTTTGTTATGGTTTTACATAGTCTCCATTCTTAAACCATCCTCAAAATTACAATGTAATGTCTGACAATTTTTCCCTGAAATTTTGGTCTAAATTATAATGAATAATAAAATAGACATGGAGAAAACACTCCTTTAAACTGAGAAATAGCATTGTGCCAAGAGTAGATGAATCTTCTGTAGTGATCTTTGAGGTTCATGCTATCTTCCACTAAGATAAAGAGATATTAAATATATACAGACTTTGTGAGAAGGATTAGAGAGTACAGAATTTTTAAAAAGTCAGCCTCTTTACATCACTTATTTATTCTGCCTCTGGGGCATCTGACATTTTCAGGCCCAGGGACATTTCTGGGGCTTGTCTGCCTTTTGATAGGAAGAAAAAGGAAAACTACCCTTGTCCGATGCTTCAGCCCTGCAGGATCTGCCACCAGCAAAGGATTTTGGATCCACAAAACCCACATCAAACATGTGAGGGTAGAGTCAAAGCCAGGTAGTGTAGTGGACGAAGGCTTAAAGATTTCAATTCTGCCCAGCCACTAACTAGTTCCTGGTAATAGATGACTCATTGTCTCTTCATGGCCCTTATTTTTTCAACTTTAACCAGGGAAAGTCAAGATACAGTAAATGAAAAAAATAGGCTGCATAATAATAGCTTTAGTATAATCCCATTTTCATATTTTAATAATATTAAAAAACCTTTTATTTGTGTTGTGTGTGTCACATAGGTATACCATACAGATATATATGGAGGATATATACACACACAGGTATACACATATATATCTACAAATACATAGACTATAGATATACATATGTAGATAAACACAAAGAAAGACTTTAACGTAAGTTACTCTGGAGAGACAGACCGAATTCTTGGCTCTTTGGCTCCTGAGTCTCACTTTGTGTTGTTGGAGATAAGTTAGCTGGGCCAGGGACTTCTCGTCTGCATGGGGAAGGGAGGATCTGTATTCCATCTCAATTTCTCACAAGGCTACCAGGTGTTAGAATCCAAATCATGGTCCCAGAATCCTATAAACAGCTGGCACCCATGCTGACCTTTTTGGCACACCAAGCTTGGATTATTTTACTCCATTTGCAAGAGCATCCCAATACTTGCCCCATAAAAATGAAGTCATAAGGAAATAGGTTCCCTTTTCTGGAGCATAGCCCCACCGTGTGTCCAGGTGCACTCAGCCCTGGCTTGCCTATCCACAGTTACCCCTGCAACTGCTTTACTTCTTCCCTAAATTCCAGCCTGCACCACAGGAAGGTACTCTTGAGCTCTTGGCTTGATTGGCAATCAAAGTGTTGATGTGAAATGGAAGGGTTGGGGAGTGTTGGCTGGGGAGTGAGAACGGAGGCAATGAAGAGAGAGATTATTAATCTTTTTACTATATATTTTAGTATGATTTTACTTGTTAAAATTAGCATAGGTTTGTAAGTAAAAATCTAGTCAATAAAAGTGGGCACTAAAGGTACTAAGTATTCTTTCCAAATGCAAAGTGTGACCATATGTAAGGTACAGGCTGACTTGCTGTGCTCTGACCTTTCATGTCGTTAGGAGCACGTGATCAGGCACTTGCACTTTGCTTGCGCTGGCCTCATTGATGTTTATAACATTAGGGCCATATGAAGACAGACGATTCAATGTTCCTGCAGATCTTTTAAAGGCTACTTATTCAAATCTTGTCTTTCTCTCTGCTCCTAACATAGCCACATGTCTACATGTGCTTCTAAGGACACAAAAAAATGAGGTAATTTTAGAAAGAAATTAAAGCTTTTGGATATTCTAGCCAAGGATAAATTTGAACAATTAAAAAGATAATTGGACTGAAACTGGGTTAATAAAAACAGACTTTTGGAGCTCAGGGAATCATAGGGACAGGAAAGCAATTTGACAATGTTTGACCCTTCCACCCATCTATCCGTCCTCCAGCTTCTGTTCTTCTGTGTTGATTCTTCAGGATTACATTGTTTACAAACCAGTCCTGACCTGGAAACTCTGTGTCAGTTAAAGAGAAGAGAAGAGACGAAAAATGTCCTTGTATGTGCCATATGTGTCTGTCTCAGAGGTGAAGGATGTGTTGACCTTCCTTTTCTTGACATACAATATGAGGGAGCTTATTTCTTATTCTCAATGGTTTCTTGAGACATTTGAATAATGTTTTGAAAATGGGCCAACTCATTTTTACGTAAAAGGCAATTAGGTTACTCCACCTCATTTTTCTCACAAAGTAATATGTATAGCCATGTAGGACAATGCAAATTTTCCAGACAGATTTGGAAGGAGCTGAATTGTCTTCTTTCCTCAAATTGATTAATTGCTCTAGGTTTCAAAGAGGAGAAACTTCCTGGTACTTCAGCTGAAAAAATTTAAAAGCTTATGTTTAAAACAGGAAATTTGTGAAAGGAAGAAAGGAAGTGAAGGAGAGAGGGAGGGAGGAAAAAAGGAAGGAAAGGAGGAACCCTCATTTGACCTGTACCCCTTTAGAACCCAAAGGCTTATATTTATGCATTTAAATCTTCTGGGACTCCACCAAAGCAACTGTTTTCATCTCATTCAATATTCATCCTTTCCATACCAGTGAGTTTCAAGGAGACTTTCCACAACGTCCTTGGAGTCAGTGCCTTTTCTTACAATTTTGTCTTGAAATGATTTAGCACTTGAGAATAATCATAAGAAGAAACAAACAAAAAGAAGGAGTGTGAATGAGATATATAACATGAATGAAATCATTAAAAATAAATAGACTTTAAAAGATCATGTCCATAGGTACAATTTCTGTAATTTAAACAGGTTTCAGTATACATAATCTTTAAAGTTTTGTTGTTTGTTTGGTAGGTCTATATAAGGTGTAAATATGCTATGAGATGATTGCTGGCTTTTCCAAATCTCTTAGTTCACATTCCTGGCAGAAATGGTTGGGGTAATCCATCTTTGAAGACTAAACTTGAAAATACTAAATGTCAGATCTTAAAGCTTTTAAAGTGGTAGGCTTGATTTCAATTTGCTAACTCCTTTCTTTAATGTCACATTTTAAAAATGCCTTTTCTAAAATTTGCTCTCCCTTACATAGGGATGAATTAAACCAAATAAATACATATACATAGCCCTTTCCAAAACTAGAATTCTGAGATTGTTCACAACAAAAAATAAGTGAAGTGGAATGTTAATAATCTATTCAAAGACCAACCTGTGTAGCCCATCTATATGGTGCTGGTTTCTCTAAAGAGAGAAAATTTGTTGAAAACAAAAATGCCTTGACTAAATTTTATGTTGAAAGATAAAAGAGGGACCCATGAGGCCTGGGATGTTCCAGACAGAAGGTGCCAAATTTCTATCTTCCAAGTACATGCAATCTTTGAGTTACCATGGCTAGCTAAATGCCACAATGCAAACAAGTATCAGCAGGAGTGAGGGCAGTGGATATCTGTCACTTGAATGATTACCCACAAATTATTAGATTTTAATAATAGAATCTTGTTTAGATATTGTTGCAATTTATAATTTGTGTCACTGATCTGCATAAGTACATGGAGTCAACTCTCATTATTCATAGATATTTATGTATGAATTTGCTTACTTGTTAAAATTTATTTGTAACTTCCAAATCAATATTCATGGTGCTTTCCTGGCTATTTTCAGACATGCATAAAGTGGTGAAAAATTTGAGTTACTTGATGTTCATATTCTCTGCTGAGGTTGAATGAGATACTGCTCTGCTTTCTTGTTCTGACCCTTCATACTGTAAGCAAGTGTTTTGAGGTCTATTTAGTGCTACATTTCTCACATTTTTGTAGTTTTTGTTGGTAATTTTGCTTTTGAAAATGTTCCTGGCTGGGCACAGTGGTGGCTCACGCCTGCAATCTCACCACTTTCAGAGGCTGAGGTGGGTGGATCACTTGAGGTCAAGAGTTCAAGACCAGCCTGGCCAACATGGTCAAACCAGTCTCTACTGAAAATGCAAAATTAGCTGAGCATGGTGGTGTGCACCTGTAATCCCAACTACTATGGAGGCTGAGGCAGGAGAATCACTTGAACCGGAGAGATGGAAGTTGCAGTGAGCAGAGATCACACCACTGCACTCCAGCCTAGGTGACAGAGTGAGAGTCTGTCTCAAAATAAGAAAAAAGGAAAATGAGGCCGGGCGCGATGGCTCAAGCCTGTAATCCCAGCACTTTGGGAGGCCGAGGAGGGTGGATCACGAGGTCAAGAGATCAAGACCATCCTGGTCAACACGGTGAAACTCCGTCTCTACTAAAACTACAAAAAATTAGCTGGGCATGGTGGCGCATGTCTGTAATCCCAGCTACTCAGGAGGCTGAGGCAGGAGAATTGCCTGAATCCAGGAGGCGGAGGTTGCGGGGAGCCGAGATCGCGCCATTGCACTCCGGCCTGGGTAACAAGAGCGAAACTCCGTCTCAAAAAAAAAAAAAGGAAAATGTCCCTAAGCACACAAGGGTTATGATATGCCTTACAGAGAAAATACTTTGCATTAGATAAGCTTTATTCAGGTAAGAATTATAGCGCTGTTGACCACGAGTCCAGTGTTAATTATATAAGGTGTCTTAAAACAAGAACACACATAATACTAGATTATGTTTGATCAATTGATGAAAATGTTGTGACCTGAGACTCACAGGAACCCAACCCTGTATTTTCCCTTCAAGCAATTGATCAGTATTTGGTTATTTGGTATTCACTGCAAGTTTACAGAATATAACTACAGCAAACAAAGAGAATCTACAATGTAACATAATGTTTATAATAAATTAATTGGCTTGAAAAATTTATTATTTTTATTATTTAGTTACTCTTTTTGAGAGAAAATTAAAGAGAAGTTAGAGGTATTGAGAACAATATAAAAAAGGCCATGTAAGGCTGGGCGCAGTGGCTCACGCCTGTAATCCCAGCACTTTGGGAGGCCGAGGTGGGCAGATCATAAGGTCAAGAGATCGAGACCATCCTGGACAACAAGATGAAACTCCATCTGTACTAAAAATACAAAAGTTAGCTGGATGTGGTGGTTTGCTGTAGTCCCAGCTACTCAGGAGGCTGAGGCAGGAGAATTGCTTGAATCCAGGAGGCGGAGGTTCCAGTGAGCCGAGATTCTGCCACTGCACTCCAGCCTGATGCCTGGTGACACAGCAAGACTCTGTCTCAAAAAAAAAAAAAAGCCATGTAAGTACTACATAACATTATCAATGAACAATATTTTATTTGTTTAATCTTTTTTGAAAAAACATGACATAAAATAAACCCAAAGCAATGGCTGGGTATGGTGGCTCATGCCTGTAATCCCAGCACTTTAGGAGGCTGAAGTGGGCGGATCACCTGAATTCAGGAGTTCGAGACCACCCTGGGCAACCTGGTGAAACCCCATCTCTACTACAATACAAAAAATTAGCTGGGTGTGGTGGCATGCACCTGTAGTCCCAGATGCTGGGGAGGCTGAGGCATGAGAATCTCTTGAGCCCTAGAGATGGAGGTTGCAGTAGGCTGAGATTGCATAACTGCACTTCAGCTTGGGTTTATAGAGTAAGAATCTATCTCAAGAAAGAAAGAAAGAAGGAAAGCAAGCAAGCAAGCAAGAAAGAAAGAAAGAAAGAAAAAAAGAAAGAAAGAAAGAAAGGGGAAAGAAGGAAAGAAAAAGAAAGAAAGAAAGAAAAAAATTTAAAACACGTAAAGTGAAAATTCCCCTTGTTCCATTATGCTCCTACTCAGAGACAACTGTTATGATGAATTTGCTTTCATCTTTTTTTATGCTTTAATATACTTAAGTATCCATGAAGCAGGAATGCTTACAAATGAACTAAGGCATTGTCCTACCACTTTCCATTTTCATTCAGCCCTTTGCTTTTTTTTTTTTTTTTTGGAGACAGGGTCTCACTCTGTCACTCAAGCTGGAGTGAAGTGACATGGTCTTAGCTCACTGAAGACTAGATCTCCCAGGTTCAATTGATCCTCTTGCCTCAGCTCCCCAAGCATCTGGGACTACAGGCATGTGCCATCATGCCTGGTTGATTTTTTTGTATTTTTTGTGGAGGCAGGATTTTGTCATGTTGCCCAGACTGGTCTTGAACTCCTGTGCTCAAGTGATCCGCTTGCCTCAGCCTCCCAAAGTGCTGGGATTACAGGTGTGAGCCACCATACCTGGCCCAGCCCTTTGCTTCTGACATCTATCTATGATGATCTAAATAGCTTCATCTCATTCCTTTTAATGGCTGAATAGTATTCCATCACATAAATATATCAGAGTTTATTATCCATTCTCCTATTGATAGTAGAATGGATTATTCTTTGATTATTTTAAAATTTTTAATTATTTTTATTTATTATATATTATATACATTATACATTATATATTTATTATGTTAATTTTATTTATTATTATAAATATATTTGATTATTATATAAATTATAATTATTTATTATTTTACCAGGACGGGAATGAACATCCTTAAATTTGTATCCCTGTGTACTTATGCAAGAGTTTTCTTAAGTATATGTACCTAAAAGTGGCACTGCTGGATTAGGGAATGAACATATTTAGCTTCAGAAGATATTTCCAATTGGTTTCCAAGTGTTTACACTTTATATTCTTATACTCAGTCCCTGACAACTCAGAAGAAAGCTATAATATTTATATTAGGCTTTCTGGAGACCCTTGTTCATGTAGCACTAGGCTGGAAACATTCAGCCTTTCTGAAGGTGTAAATTGAGGCTTCTTAAATTTATCTAAGAAGCATCTAGGTTTTACCACATAAGGCTAAGAACCATGTGACCAGTAAAATTAGACTTTGGGGCAAGTTGCCATGGCTCACACCCATACTCCTAGCACTTTGGGGGGCTGATGCAGGAGACTTGCTTGAGTCTAGGAATTTGAGGCCAGCCTGGGCAACATAGTGAGACCCCATCTTTATAAAAAATAACAACAACAAATTAGCCAGGAGTGGTGACATGTACCTGTGGTCCCAGCTACTCAGAAGCTGAAGTGGGAAGATTGTTTGGGCTCAGCTTGAGGCTGCAATGAGCCATGATCACACTGCTGCTCTCCATATGTCTCAAAAAAAAAAAAAAAAGACTCTTAAAGATCATTTAAGATATGAAAAATGTTCACAATATAATGTTTAATTTAAAAGGAGCAGGGCAGTGAAGAGGGAGGAGGAAGAGAAAGATGGTGGAATAGAACTCTCCAGTGATCATTGTCCCCTTAGAACACCAAATTCAGCAACTATCCACACAATAAAGCACATTTGTAAAAACAAAGAATCAGGTGAATAATCACAGTACCTGATTTTACTATTATATCAAGAAAAAAGGCACTGAGAAGGTTAGAAAAGACTGTGCTGAATTGCCTACATTCTCTCTCTCCTATTCCCCATAAGCAGCTCTGTAGTGCTGAGAGAGATTCTGTGTGTTGGGAGAGGGAGAGAACAGTGATTGTGAGACTTTGCATTGGAACTCAATGCTGCTCTGTCACAGTGGAAAGCAACACAGGACAGAGTTAAGCTGGTGACCATGGAGGGAGCAATTAAACCAGCCCTGGCCAGAGGGGAATTGTTCCTATCAGCGGTTAGAACCTGAGTTCTAGCTAATCCCACCACCATGGGCTGACACACTCTTGGGTTATAAGTAAACTTGAAAGGCAATCTAGGCCACAAGGACCATAATTCCTGGACAAGTCCTGATGCTGTTCTGGGTTTGGAGCCAATGGACTTGGGGTACACACAACCCAGTGAGATACCAGCTGGTTCGGCCAAGGGAGTGCTTGTGCCATCCTTCCCCCAATTCCAGGTGGTACAGCTCACAGCTTTGGAAGAGACTCTTTCCCCTTGAAGAAAGGAGAAGGAAGAGTAAAAAGGACATTGTTTTGCAACTTGAGTACCAGCTCAGCCACAGTAAAATGAAGGATCAAGCAAACTCCTAAAGTTCCTGATCCCAGCCTTAGCTCTTGAACAGCATTTCTAAACCTGTCCTGGGCCAGAAGGGAACCTATGGCCCTGAAGGGAGAGTCCTAGGACTGGCAAGATTTACCACCTGTTAACTAAAGACCCCTTGGGTCTTGAATAAATATCAGTGGTAGCCAGGCAGTACTTGCCATGAGTAGGAAGCCATGTGGCTACAGAGAGAGACTCCTTCTGCTTGAGGAAAGAAGAAAAAAGAGTAAAATGGACTTTGTTCCACAACATATGTGTCAGCTAAGCCACAGTAAGGAGAGTACCTAGTAAATTAATAACATTTCTGACTCTAGGCTCTGGTTTCTGGACAGCATTTCTAAACCCATCCTAGGTCAGAACGGAACCTACTGTTCTGAAGGGAAAGACACAAACTTGCTTGGACTTACCACCTGCTGACTAAAGAACTTTAGGCCTTGAACAAACATCAGCAGTAGCCAGGCAATAGTTGCCACAGGCCTTTGCCAAGTCCCACTACTGTTCCAGCTTCAGGTCTGACAAAGCAGTCTCAGTGGTGGTGGCTATAGGAGTCCTTGTGTCACACTTCCCCAAACTCCAGGCAGCACAGCATGGAGGAGAGACTCCATCTGTTTGTGGGAGAGTAAGGGAAGGGAACAGAGATACTGCCTGACAATACAGGGAATTCACCTGGGTCTTTCCCAAGACCAGTAAGGTGGTATCTATATGAGTCTGTAAGAGTTTGCATTATGGGGCTTGAGGTGCCCTCTAAAGCAGATACAGCTGCAGTGACCAAAGACTTACAGCACAATACTCAATTCACTTTGAATACTTGGAAATCCCTTTCAAGAAGGATGGGTACAAACAAGCCCGGACTATGAAGATTACAATAAATATCTAACTCTTCAATGTCCAGATACAGATGAACACCCACAGGCATCAAGACCATCCAGGAAAGCATGACGTCACCGAACAATTTGGCATTAGAGACCAATCCTGCAGAGACAGAGATCTGTGGCTTTTCAGACAGAGAATTTAAAATAGCTACTTTGAGAAAGATCAATCAAATAACAGATCAATGAAAGGTCAAGATAAAATAGAGAAGAAATGTAGAGTCCTTTTCAGATAAATTTTAAAAAGCAATTGAAATAATTTTTAAAAGTCAAGCAGAAATTCTGGAGCTGAAAAATTCAACTGATATACTAAAGAATGTATCATAGTCTCTCAACAGGAGAATTAAGCAGAAAAAAAATTAATGAGGTTGAAGACAGACTATTTGAAAATGCATAGTCAGAAAAGGCAAAAGAAGAAAAGTTAAAAAGAAGGAAGCATGCTTATAAGATCTAGAAAATAGCCTCATAAGGGCAAATCTAAGAGTTATTGGACTTAAAGAGGAAAGAGAGAGAGACAGAGAGAGAGAGAGAGAGAGATATCAGGGTACAAAGTTAATGCCAAGGGATAATAACAGAAAAATTTTGAAATCTAGGAAAAGATACCAATATTCAAGTACAGGAATTATATGGAATACCAAACAGATTTAATCCAAACGAGACAACTTCAAGACAAACAGATTTAATCCAAACGAGACAACTTCAAGGCATTTAATAATCAAATTCCCAAAGGTCAAGAATGAAGAAAGGGTCCTAAAAGCATCAAGAGAAAAGAAACAAATAACATACAAAGGAGCTCCAATACATCTGGCAGCAGAGTTCTCAATGGAAGAAACCTTACAGACTAAGAGACAGTGACATGACCCATTCTGAAAGAAAACAATGTTTCCTACAGTGCTGAAAGAAAACAACTTTTACCTTAGAATCCTAGAACTTTTATCCAGTGAAAATATTCTTCAAATATGAAGGAGAAATAAAGACTTTCCCAGACAAACAAAAGCTTAGGGTTTTTGTCAACAACAGACCTTTCCTACAAGAAGTGCTAAAAGGAGTTTTTCAATCTGAAATGAAAGCATGTTAATAAGCAATAAGAAATCATCTGGATGTACAAAACTCACTGGTAATAGTAAGTGCACACACAAATCCAGAATATATTGTGGTTTGTCAATCATTTATATCTTGAGTAAGAAGACTAAAGGATGAACCTATCAAAAATAGTAACTACAACAACTTTTCAATACATAGCATTATAAGATACAAATAGAAACAAAAACAGTTAAAAATGGAGGGATGATGTTAAAATGTAGAGTTTTTATTAGTTCTCTATTCGCTTGTTTGCTAGTTTGTTTGTTTATGCAATCTATTAAGCTGCCATCAGTTGAAAATAATGGGTTATGTTATTTGCAAGCCTCATGGTAAGCTCAAATTTGAAAACCTACAACAGATACACACACACACAAAATAAAAGCAAGAAATTAAAACAAACCACCAGAGAAAATCATCTTTGCAACAAGAAGGACAAGAGTAAAAGAATGAAGGAAGAAAAGAGCAAAAAATGATAGGAGTAAGTCCTTACTTATTAATAATAACATTGAATGTATATGGCCTGAACTCTCTAATCAAAAGACAGAGTAACTAAATGGATAAAAAAAACAGGATCCAATTATTTTCTGCCTACAAGAAACACATTTCACCTATAAAGACACAAATTGACTGAAAATAAAGTGATACAAAAAGATATTCCATGCAAACATAAATCAAAAAAGAGCTGGAGTATCTATATTTATATCAGACAAAATAGATTTCCAGACAAAAATCATAAAAAGAGACAAAGAAGGTCATTATATAATGATAAAAGGGTCAATTCAACAAGAGGATATAACAAATACAAATGTACATGAATCCAACACTGGGGCACCCAGATATATAAAGTGAATATTATTAGAACTAAAGAGAGATAGACCCCAATACAATAATAGCTAGAGATTTCAACACCCCACTTTCAGCATTGGACAGATAATCTTGACAGAAAATCAACAAAGAAACATTAGTCTTAATTTGCACTGTAGACCAAATGAACCTAATAGATATTTGCAGAATATTTCATCCAACAGCTGCAGAATACACAATCTTCTCCTCAGCACACAGAACATTATCAAAAATAGATCATATATTAGGCCATAAAATAAGTCTTTAAAAGTTCAAAAAAATTGAAATTATATTGTTTCCCACCTTGACCGTAATGGAGTAAAACTGGAAAACAATAATGAGAGGAACTCTAGAAACTACTCAAACACATGGAAATTAAACAACATGCTCCTAAATAATTCATGGGTCAATAAAGAAATTAAGAAGGAAATTAAAACCTCTTTTGAAACACATGAAAATCGAAACATAACATACAAAAACCTATGGGACATAGCCAAAGTAATACTAAGAGGAAAATTTACAGCAATAAATGCCTACATAAAAAAGTAGAAAAACGTCAAATAAGCAATCTAATGATGCATCTTAGTGAACTAGAAAAGCAAGAGCAAGCAAATCCAAAATTAGCAGAAGAAAAGAAATAATAAAGATCAGAGAAGAAATTAATGAAATTGAAATGAGAAAACAATACAAAATATCAAAGGAACAAAAATTTGGTTTCTTTAAAAGATAAAATAAACAAACTTTTAGACAGCCTAATTAAGAAAAAAAAAGACCCAAATAAAAAAGATCAGAGATTAAAAAGGAGATATTACGGAGGACACAATAGCTCATACCTGTAATCCCAGCACTTTGGGAAGCCAAGGCAAGCAGATCACTTGAGTTCAGGAGTTCTGGATCAGCCCAGCAACATGGTGAAACCTTTTCTCTACTAAAAATACAAAAATTAGCTGGGTGCAGTGACACATGCCTAGTCCCAGCTACTTGGGGGACTGAGGCAGGAGGATCACTTGAGCCTGTGAGGACGAGGCTGCAGTGAGCTGTGTTTGTGCCACTACACTCCAGCCTGGGCAACAAAGTGAGACACTGCCTCAGGGGAAAAAAAACAAAAAAGAAAAAGTAGACATTATAAGTTATACCACAGAAATTCAAAGGATCATTAGAGATTACTATGAGTAACTACACATCAATAAATTGGAAAACCTAGAAGAAATAGATAAATTTCTAAACACAACCTACCAAGATTGAACCATGAAGAAATTCAAAACCTGAACAGACCAATAATAAGCAATGAGATCACAGCCATGATAAAAACTCACCTAGGGCTGGGTGCGGTGGCTCAAGCCTGTAATCCCAGCACTTTGGGAGGCCGAGGCGGGTGGATCATGAGGTCAAGAGATCGAGACCATCCTGGTCAACATGGTGAAACCCCGTCTCTACTAA
>NW_016107649.1:2126086-2139599 GCF_001604975.1 Cebus imitator | reverse complement strand
AAAAAAAAAAAAAAAAAAAACTCACCTAGGTAAGAAAAGCAGGAGACCCGATGACTTCACTTTACCAAACATTTAAAGAAAAACTAATACCAATCCTGCTCAAACTATTCTGAAAAATAAAGGAGGAAAGAAAACTTTCAAACTCATTGTATGAAGCCAGTATTAGCCTGATAACCAAAACCAAAGACAAATTAAGAAAATTACAGGTCCATATCTCTGATGAACATTAATGTAGAAATCATCAATTTAATTCTAGCAAACTGCTTTAAATAACACATTAAAAAGATTATTTATCATGAGCAAGTGGGATTTATTCCTGGCATGCAAGGGTGGCTCAACATGCATAAATCAATCAATGTGATACATTATATCAACAGAATGAAGGACTAAGACATATGATCATTTCAATGGATGTTCAAAAGGCACTTGACAAAATTTCACATATTTTCATGATTTAAAAACCTCAAAAAGCTAGATATAGAAGGAACATACTTTAACACAATAAAAGCCAAATACAGTATACCCACCACCAGTATCATCTTAAATGAGGGGAAACTGAAAGTCTTTCCTTTAAGATATGAAACAAGGAAAGGATGCCTACTTTCACCACTGTTATTCAATATAGTACTAGAAGTTCTAGTTAGAGCAATCAGACAAGAGAAAGGGCATCCAAATTGGAAAGGAAGAAGTCAGGTATATAAATTTACACTTGGAAAAACCTAAGACTCCATCAAAAAACGATTAGAATGGATAAACAAATTTAGTAAAGTCACAGGATACAAAACTAACAGAAAATCAGTAACATTTCTATATGTTAACAGCAAAAAATCTGAAAGAAGATCAAGAAAGTAATTTTATTTACAGTAGCTGCAAATAAAATAAAATAACTAGAAATAAACTTAACTAAAGAAGTGAAAGATCTCAATAATGTACAAGTGAATGATTTCTGTAATGACATAAATCACTGGTGGAAGAAATTGAGGATGACACCAAAAAATGGAAAGATATTCCATGTTCATGGATTGGAATAATTGATATTGTTAAAATATCCATACCACCGAAAGCAATCTACAGATTCAATCTAATCCTTATCAAACTATCAACGACATTCTTCACAGAAATAAAAAAACCCTAAAATTTGTGTGGAACCATGAAAGGCCAAGAATAACCAAAGCCATTCTGAGCAAAAGGAAAAACTGAGAATCACATTATCTGACTTCAAATTATACTACAGAGCTTTAGTAACCAAAACAGCATGGTACTGGCATAAAAACAGACATATAGACCAATGGAACAGCATAGAGAACTCAGAAATAAATTTCTGTATCTACAGTAAATTCATTTTCAACAAACTTTCCAAAGCCATACATTGGGTACAGGACAGTTTCTTCAATAAATGGTGCTGGGAAAACTGGATATCCATGTGCAGAAGAATGAAGCTAACTCCTATCTCTTGCCGTATACAAAAATCAAATTAAAATGGATTAAGCGCTTAAATCTAAGGCCTCAAACTATGAAACTACTAAAATAAAGCATTGGAGAAACCTTGTTCTGGGCAAAGATTTATTGAGGAATAACCCACAAGCACAAGCAACCAAAGCAAACATGGACAAAAGGAATCACATCAAGTTTAAAAGCTTCTTTATAGCAAAGAAAACAATCAACAAAGAGACAACACATTAAAATGGGGGAAAATATTTGCAAAATATCCACCTGATAAGAAAAAATAACCAGGATACATAAGGAACTCAAACAACTCAATAAGAAAAAAAATCTAATAATCTGATTTAAAAATGGGCAAATCAGGCCAGGTGCAGTGGCTCATGCCTGTAATCTCAGCACTTAGGAGGCCAAGGCAGGAAAATCACTTGAGGTCAGGAGTTCTAGACCATCCTGGACAACATGGTGAAAACCTGTCTCTATCAAAAAACACAAAAGTTAGCTGGGTATGGTGGTGGGCCTCTGTAATCCCAGCTACTCAGGAGGTTGAGGCACAAGAATTGCTTGAACCCAGGAGGCAGAGGTTTCAGTGAGCTGCGGTCATGCCACACCATTCCAGCCTGGGTGACAGAGTGAGAACCTGCCAAAAAAAATAAAAAAGGAAGGAAGGAAGGAAGGAAGGAAGGAAGGAAGGAAGGAAGGAAAGGGAAAAAAGGCAAATGACCCAAATGAACTTTTCTCAAAAAGAGACATACAAATGTCAAACAAGTACATGAAAATATGCTAAACTTCACTCATCATCAGAAAACTGCAAATCAAAACTAATGAAGATCTCACTCCAGTTAGAATGGCTTTTATCCAAAAGACAGACAATAACAAATGCTAGTAAGGATGTAGAGAAAAGGGAACCCTGGTACACTGTAGTTGAGAATGTAAATTAGTGTAACCACTATGGAGAACAGTTTTAGAGGTTCCTCAAAAAACTAAAAATAGAACTATGGAACTACCATATGATCCAGCAATCCCATTGCTAAGTATATACCCCAAAGAAAGGAAATCTGTATATTAAAGAGATATTTGCACCACCACATTTATTGAAGCATTATTCACAATTGCTAAAATTTGGAAACAATGCAAGTGCCCATTAATAGAAGAATGACTGCAGAAAATGTGATATGTATACACAATGGAGTACCATTCACCCATAAAAAAGAATGGGAGTCTGTCATTTGCAGCAACATGGCTGGAACTGGAGGACATTATGTTAAGTGAAATAAGTGAGGTACAGAAAGACAAACGTCACATGTTCTCACTTATTTGTTGGAGTTAAAAATTAAAACAATTGAACTCATGAAAATAGAGAGTAGAATGATGATTACCAGAGGCTAAGAGTAGTACAGAAGAGGTGGAAATGAGGATGGTTAGTGGGTATAAAAACATAGTCATAGAATAAGTAAGACCTAGTATTTGATGGCACAACAGGTGACTACAGTCAACAATAGTTTATTCTACATTTAAAAGTAATGAAAATAATATAATTAGAATTTTGTAACACAAAGAAAGGATAAGTGCTTGAAGTGATAGCCCATTTACCCTGACATGATTATTACACAATACATGCCTATATCAAAATATCACACATGTCCCCTAAATATATATACCTACTGTGTACCATAAAATTAAAAATTAAAAAAATAAAAGGAGCAGGACACAAATCTATTTTATACTGTATCTCAATTTTGTTCATGTATATATGTCCAATAAAGGGTAAAAGGAGCAATAACAGCGATAAGAATAATAACAGTGGTTCTTACTGTTTTTTTTTCCATTACCGTTTTTTCTAAATTTTCTTAGAAAATGATTTTTATAATCAAGGAAAAAGCAAATAAATATCAAAATAAACAATGCATTTAGCGCTAGTTTTCATTAAAATTGAAAAACCCCAATATCCAAACCAGTAGCATTCTATGATTACCACATCTATTGCTTAGTTCTGGAAGAAAACATGTTCAAGAGATGAGTCAGGTGTATATATTCTATTACCGGTTTGCATTTCAGCCCCTAATTCTTCTCTTACTACAGTCAGTCCAGCCTTTACTCAACTTTCAAGTTAAGTAGTAAGTTGGTAACCCACAAATCATTTTACCAGACTAGCACATTGAGATAAAAGAGTGCAAATCTTAACAGGAAAAAATGGGAATTGTCCATCAATAAAGGACTGGTTAAATAAATGATAGATTATTATTGACATTAAAAATAATATTGCATACTCATATGTACTGATATAAAATGATCTCTAAGTCATAATTTCAAGGGAAAAACATTCATAAAACAGAATTTAAGCTAACAAAACTCTATAGCTAGTCATCTCTCTCTCTATATAAATATATATACATATACACATATGCGTGTTACAAAGCATACACATGAATGCACAGAATATTTCGAAAGGATATTTCTCGAATAGTTACTAGCTTCTAAGGATAGGAGCAAGATTTTGATGTGCATGTGTGTGTGTTAAAAGAAGACTTGAACATTTTGCTATGCTTCTGAATTTAAAAAAATCATCTACAATGAAATTGTATTGTTTCACTTATATAATTATAAATACTTTTAAAAGTATTTTTAAGCAAAAAGGAAATGTATTTGAAAAACAGAAATGCCTCACAAGCTCATAGAAAATTAGAAAATGAAAAAAGAGTTAAAAAGAAAAGGGGTATGGAAATGAGAAGCCAGGTATAAAAAGAGACAGTACTCATTCATTTAAAAAATTACTTACCGAGTGCCTTTATTTATTAAGGCAGTTGAAATATGCTAAGATGAATCAACCTACCTTGTCTTTCTAACCTGAGTGACTTCTTTCTTTTAGATTACATGATTTGCTTATCTATCTCTTTGGTGTCTTACATTGTCCTTTGCCCCATATCCTTTTCCTTTTAATGGTCATGTTTTGCTGCCAGAAATTTTCAATATAATTTGCAGCTAAACCTAAATTTCTCCATCTGGACTAGGCTAAATTAAAACTTAGAGTCTATTAACTGTACTCAGTCCTAGACTACGGCTACTGCAGAGATCTGTGAATTGCTAATATGTTAGATTGTTTCTGCCTTTTCCCTTTGCTCTGCCAAACGCAGGGGACAGCCATCTATCTAAGAAATGGTGTCATTTATGTGCTTTTCCCTGTGTCTCTATTCCTTCTTCTGAATTCTGAGCTTGTCCCTGAGCACATAGCAATTTCTCCCAGTGGAGGGAGCTGTAAAAGTCCCTTGATCTTTTTCTCCCTCTTTTTTTTTTTTTTTGAGCTGGAGTCTCACGCTGTTGCCCAGACTGGAGTGCAGTGGTGTGATCCTACCTCATTGCCACCTTGAACTCCTGGGCTCAAGTGATCATCCTCTTTCAACTTCCTCAGTAGCTGTAACTACAGGCATGTGGACTGCAAAATAGCGGTTTCCAGGTTGAGTCCAGCCTTTATGGATTATTTGTTTTCCACTCTTAAATCCTCACCCAAGCTTTGCTTGCACAGGACTTCACCAGTTAATAATTCAATGGCCGCTTCCCCATGGCAGCCCAAAAGTAGCCAAGTCAGCACTTCAAATTTTCTGCCATTGTCACACATCTGGCCAAGGAGAGTTGTGACATCGACAGTTGTTGGCATATGCCTCCTCCTCGTCCTCCTCTTTTTAGCATACTCTCCTTAGCTCCCAGGGAGACTGTGGTCTTTCAGAAGGTTGGCAATAGCTATTGCTTGTTTGGTTTGCCTATTATATTTTCTCATACTTCTTCTTCAAGTAACATCACTCCTGCTTTTTGTGTAACTGTTCCCTTTCTCTTGTTATTCTTGTGGGCCTTCCCTCCCTTCATATGCAGCAATGGTCATGAGACCCAAGCAGGGCAATCAGTCTCATTTGAAATTTGTGTATGGCCACACGAAAAAGAAGTGCTCTTTGTGTATGGGCCCATGGCTAGGAGTCCCCTAAGCCATTTTCTCCACCGTGTAAGACAGCCCCTGTGTGGAATGAAACCAAGAAGAAACAAACAGAAATGTGTGATGAGGGGAGACAGAACAAACCCTAGTGTCAAGAAGTCCCTCTCTGTAGGCCCTGATGTGTGGTTCTTGCAGCTTTTCTTTCAGTTACGTGAGTTTCTCCAATATCCTTCCCAGATAACAGAGCCAATACATTTCCTTTCCACCCTTAAACTGGTTTGAATGAGGTGCCTGTCTCTTGTGACCTAAGAGCCCTGGTTAATATAGCCATCTCCTACTGAGCTGCCCCATCATTGCCTGTCCTCTCTGCAGAGTTCAATTTTTTTTTTTTTAAATAAATAAGGGCTTTATTATTCAAAGCAAAAGCAGTAGCCAGAGTATCCACATTTTCTTTTTTTTTTTTTCCAGTTTATTTTATTGCATTTTAGGTTTTGGGGTACATGTGAAGAACATGCAAAATTGTTGCATAGGAACACACGTGGTAGTGTGATTTGCTGCCTTCCTCCCCATCACCTACATCTGGCATTTCTCCCCTTGCTATCTCTCCCCAGCTTCCCACCCCCCACCGTCCCTCCCCTATTTCCCCCCAACTGACCCCAGTGTGTAGTGCTCCCCTCCCTGTGTCCATGTGTTCTCATTGTTCTACACCCGCCTATGAGTGAGAACATGCGGTGTTTGATCTTCTGCTCTTCTGTCAGTTTGCTGAGAATGATGGTTTCCAGGTTCATCCATGTCCCTACAAAGGACCCAAACTCATCGTTTTTGATGGCTGCATAATATTCCATGGTGTATATGTGCCACATTTTCCCCGTCCAGTCTATCATCGATGGGCATTTGGGTTGGTTCCAGGTCTTTGCTATTGTAAACAGTGCTGCAATGAACATTCGTGTACACGTGTCCTTATAGTAGAACGATTTGTAATCCTTTGGATATATACCCAGTAATGGGATTGCTGGGTCAAATGGAATTTCTATTTCCAGGTCCTTGAGGAATCGCCACACTTCTACGGCCATACCACCCTGAACGCGCCCGATCTCGTCTGACACTTTACAAAAGAAGACATACGTGAGGCCAACAAACATATGAAAAAATGCTCATCATCACTGGTCATCAGAGAAATGCAAATCAAAACTACATTGAGATACCATCTCACGCCGGTAAGAATGGCGAACATTAAAAAATCTGGAGACAACAGATGCTGGAGAGGATGTGGAGAAACAGGGACACTTTTGCACTGTTGGTGGGAGTGTAAATTAGTTCAACCAGAGTTCAATTTTCAGATGATTCTATGTCACTCTCTTCCAGTCCTTCCATGATTGGCCCTATCTCTTCTGCTGCCCTTTCTCAGGCTCTACTCCCCTCTTTTCAAAGTTGGTGGTTGGTTGGCAGGGTCTTAGAGAATGGCAGCTGGTATAAGTTTCTTTCTAGGGAGGAATAAGTAATTGTTGAGAAGACAAGCCTTCAGGATCTGGATAAAGGAGAACTTTCGCTGGTAACAGGGAGAAAGTATATCTGTTGCTCTCAGGCAGAAGAGGTAGGGAGAATGGTTGGTGGTAGTGTTAAGGAGTGGCCTGAGAAATAATAGAAAATTGTTCAATTCATGATGGGGCCTCTGCTGCATTTACTGAATTCACGAAATGTTTGTGTATGAATGACATTTGTGTGGAAACTGCTAACAGACATTTCGTAATCCGGAAGCACATGTGGGTGGATGGCAGTAGAGAGAATGAACTCAGGTAATCTGCGGAAACATTTGGTAATACTTACATATGCACGCAGATTTAAGATTCAAAACAATTTAACCACATAACTATTTGGCAGCAAAGTGTGAGAAACCCCTGACAACTTACTTTAAAGAAAACAAAACAAAACAAGAACAACCAAAAAAAACCTTGTTAAGTTTTACTTCAACGATCTTGTAAAAGGCTGTGTCTTGGTGTTAGTTTGAATTTCTTCCTGGGGCAAGTTCTCTAAAACAGTAACTATATCTGTTGATAAGTGAAAGCAGGCTGTTAGGACTAATTTTGTCAGCAACGAAAACCATAGTGTTTATATGATGAATACACCCTTAATGGCATCTGAAAAGCTAAGGCAAGATAAGCCATTTGATTCTCTCTGGAGTGACACATTGCCAGGAAATTCACTAAGAGGAAAGATAGGTCAATATGTTTCATGCTGCTGAATTGGTGGGCACCAGTATCTGCTGTCTCTTAAGCTTCTGTCATGTGAAGGAAAACCAAGAAAGGGCTAAGGTAGAGGTTCATGAAAAGGGGCACTTTATCCCAGCCTAGCTACTGCTAACTAAGAGGGGAAAGAGTGAGGTCCAGGTAATCTCTACTGCTCTATAAAGTCTAGGTCTTTACTCCATAAAACAAATAAACAAAAACTCCACAATGCTGAATGATGAAAAGACAAGACCCTAGAAACTGAGTCAAGTGAGTGAGAACAAAGAGTTAAGTTCTTCTCCTTGGAACATGAGGAGAAAAGAGCATCAGAGCAAAATAATTTGGGATCATAAAAATGTAGTGAGAATGAATGAAGAAAAGGCCAAATTTTGGTTTCTATCCTTAAATCTTGGTTGAAAGACTTAGTATAGTTTAGTAACACTTGATAGCTATTTTTATATTCAGGTCTGTCTTTATTTTATTTACTCCAAAACTTCCAATTCAAGCAAACCACATCCATGGCAAAAGATTTCTTTTTCTCCAGGAGCTTGACCAAACCGTGACTGTTTTCCTGGCGTGGCGGGACCTTCAGTTTAAGCAACATAGCTTAAGAGGAAGTAATCTTTCTGACATTAAATCAGCAACCTAAAAATACAGCAATGATGGTATGCTGTACTCCCACTAGCAGACAACTTTGCTCTTTTCCTGTTTTTCTAACAACTCATTTTTTTTTTTTTTAAGACAGGGTTTCACTGTCATACTGTTACCCAGGTTGGAGTACAGTGGTGCAATCATGGCTTGAATTCTTGTGCTTCAACGATCCTCCTGCCTAAGCCTCCAGTGTAGCTGGGACTACAGGCTCACACCACCATGCCCAGCTAATTAAATTTTTTTTTTTTTTTTTTAGAGATGGGGTCTTGCTGTGTTGCCCCAGCTGGTCTTGAGCTTTTGGCATGAAGCAATCCTCTTGCTTCCACCTCCCAAAGTGATGGTGATAACAGACAGGAGACCAAGAAATACTGGATAGAAGAGGGTAGTTCCCTGGCAAAGGCCCCACGGTCAAGCCTGGATACCCACGGTTCTAAATGACAACAGTGATTTCTGTTTTCGTGACCAAAAAGTTGCCTTTTGACCTGCCATGCCCCCTAACCTGCATCCATATCAACCTCAGGTTCCAGAAGCAGACCAACAAGCCAGCAGATCAGCAGATGGATGGAGGAATGACAAGGCAGAGAAAGGAAGACGAGGAGGAACATCTGAATGCCAAGAGGAATTAGGCTAGGCGTGGTCAGAAAGGGGAGGATCCCCTTCCTACTCCATCCCCTGCTTCTGGCTCCCCATTTATCCTGCTGAAAGTCAGCTCCACCTCCACCACTCAATAAAACCTTGCATTCATCCTTAGAGTTTGTGTGTGACCCAGTTTTTCCGGGAGGCTGGACAAGAGCTCAGGATACAGAAAGCTGTCACACTGGCCCTCTGCCCTTGTGAAAAGGCAGAGGGTTCATTGAGCTGATTAACACTCAAGCCATCTGCGGAAGGCAAAGCGGAAAGAGCTTTGTAAGCCTGGGTTGCAGGCAACCACCTATAGACATTACTGCAGGGCTGGAGCCCAAAGCGCTCTTCCGGCCTCTACACCTGCCAATCTACATGCTTCCCCTTTTGCAAAAGGTTTGAGCAGCAGAGCAACTGAACAGGCAAGCTACATTCCTGTCACACATTCTGTGAAGGAATCAGGGACCTGTCTTGTTTCAAAGGAATTGCAGGCATGAGCCACTGTAACTGACCCATTTTTCTTAAATTCAGGTGGATAACAATGCAGGAAGCTGGAATCTAGAGGAACCACAGTAACTTTGATTTCTAGCTGTGAGGAAGAACATGCCTGCTTCCCAAGTGACCACCCTCCCAGCACCATGATATATATGAGATCAGATGCTCCAGAGATTATGGAGACAGCATTTGATGAGTGTCAGTGTCTGGGTTGACAGCTGGCCACTTCCTGTGAATGTGTTCTAGCCTCTGCCATCCCCTGTGTGGCCAACAGAAATGAATAGGGTCTGCTCCAGAGATCAATTACTTTTCAATTTAGCAAGGGGAGGCAGGCAGTTTTACTGGTAAGTGAATGTGGGAGCTTTAGGTAGTAAAATATCATAAATAAAGGCACAGAGGGGAGTAGAAAGGGCATGGATGGACTTTGGAATTAGATGGCCCTGAGCTTAAATCTTGCCTTCACTTACTAACAGAGTTACATATAATTTGTTAAAAGGAGACACAAAATTCTCTGACTGAAAGTCCTAAAAAATTATTCTTCTGTTAATTTTTAGAATCTTGCAGCTCTTCCCCTGCATCCCTATTCATTGCAATCATTTTCCTTTGTGAAGCATTTTTGTATTTACTGTCTATACAAACCATTTGGCTATCAGTAGATGCTGTTACATGCTCTTGATATCTTTATCATATTTAGAATTTTTTCTTTTTCCATGATTAGAAAATAAGCTAAGTAAGAGCAGTAAGAGGAGATTACGTCCTATACCTCTTTGTATCCTCTTCAGCAAGAAAACGTCCTTCACTGTTGGGACTCCATTGACTATTCCTGGATATTTACCATCTCTGGACTTCAGCACTAAACACCAGTAATACCTGCCAGTCATGGTACCCGTTCTCACCCCTCAAATACCCTTTCAAATTTCCAAAGGTCCTCAGAAGAGTGGTACAATCTTTGGTTAAAAACCACTACAGTGTCCAATATGTAGTAAATGTATATTTGCTCAGCATATATGGTTGTTTTGTTAGTTGCAGTTGGAAAATTTCTGCCTAAAATTTATTACTTATTTTTTTTTAACAAAAATGCTCAAGAAATTGGTTCATTTGGTACCTTTTCAATTCTGGTTCACCTATTAATTTTTGTGGGTGAAAAAATCTTTATGTCTATGTTACAGGTTGCTTTCCCTGAGATCTGGGAAGATATTAGTGCGTAGGAAGTTTATTGGGGAGTGCTTTTGGGGATCAACAACTGTGGAAGGGAAAAAGGAAGTAAGATTAAGCAGAAGAAGTTGGACTGTAATGCAGTTTCAACAAAAGCCTAAACTAAGCCCAGAAGTAGCTCTGAAACTGAGATGGCTCTTCAGAGTTGTACCAAGCTAGAACAAGGGACCAGATGTTACTCTTCCCCATCAATCAGCGATTGGGTGTAGACTATTTTAGAAATAGGGCATAAACTGGCATAAAGCAACTCTCTTCAGCAGAAGGCAGGTATGTAAAAGAGCTGCCAGCTGAGGGGTCTCTGTGGGCAATGCTCTGAGCAGCTGGTGGAGTAAGTTCATCAGTCTTGAAGGGGTATGTTGGAGGGTGCATCATGACAGCATGCACTACAGTATGTATCAGATTATCTGATACACAAAGAAGACCTCAAATCACTGTGGTTTTAAAAAGTTAAAAAATAATTACTCTTTTAGATAAAATAAGCCAAAAGAGAGTTAGCTCCAAATAATATTAGGGCTCTGTTACTAAGAAAAAAAACAGGAGAATAGATGCTATGGTCTGAATGTTTGTTTCTGCTTCATATTCATGTGTTGGACTTCTAACCCCCAAGGTGGTGGCATAGGAGGTGGGGACTTTGGAAAGTGGTTAGGTCATAAGGATGGAGCACTCATGAATGGGATTAATGCCCTTATCAAAGAGACCCTAGAAAGCTAGCTATGTAATAGTCCCTTCTGCCGTGTGAGGTTTCAGTGAAACATTTCTGTCTATGAAGGAAGCAGGCCCTCATCAGAACCCAACTGTGCTGGCAAACTGATCTTATTTGGTCTGTGGTTCCACAGGCTGTTGGTTCATGGCACAAGCAACTACTTGGCTTCTGGTGAAGCCCAGGAAGCTTTCACTCTTGACAGAAGGTGAAGAGGGGGCAGGTGTGTCATGTGGTGAGAACAAGAGCAAGAGAGAGAAGAGGAGGTGCCAGCTCCTTTAAACAATCTGATCTTGTGTGAACTCATTACTGCATTCAGAGCACCAAGGCATTCAACTAGGATCTGCTTCCATGACCAAAACACCTCCCATTAGGCCCCACCTGTAACAATGGAAATCACATTTCTACATGAAACTTGGAGGGGACAAACATCCAAACTATACCATTTGTCCCTGGCCCCCCAAAATCTTATGTCTTTCTCACATTGCAAAACACAATTCTCCCTTTCCAATAGTTCAAAAATTCTTAACTCATTTCAGCAGCAACTCAAAGTCCAAAGTCCAAAGTTTCATCTGAGACTCAAGGCAAGTTTCTTTGACTTATGAGCCTATAAAATCAACAATAAGTTACTTACATTCAAGATTCAATAGTGGCACAGGCAATGGGTAAACATTTCTGATCCTAAAGGAAGAAACTGGCCAAAAGAAAGGGGCAAGAGATGTCTGAAACCCAGCAGGACAGGCATTAAATTTTAAAGCTCTAGAATAATCCTTGATTCCATATCCCACATCCTGGGCACACTGGTACAAGGGGTGGGCTCTCGTGGCCTAGTGGCTTTGCAGGATGCAGCCCTCATGACTGTTCTCACTGTTGAAGTTCAATGCTTTCAGCTTTTCCAGGCTCAGGGCAAACACTGCCGGTGACTCTACCATTCTGAGGTCTGGAGGGTTGTGGCCCCATTCCCACAGCTCCATTAGGCAGTGTCCCAGTGGGCACTCTGTGTGTGGACTCCAACCCTACAGTTTCCCTCAGCACTGTCCTAGTAGAGTCTTTCTGTGGGGACTCTTCCCTGTGGTAGGCTTCTCTGCCCACCACAGAGGGCACCCAGACTTTCCCATACATTCTCTGAAATCTAGACAGAAGCTGTCATGCCTCCCTCACCCTTTTATTCTGTGTACCTGCAGGAGTAATACCACATGGACCTGCCAAGACTAACAGCCTGTGCCCTCCTGAGCTGCAGCCCAAGTTTCACCTTGGGCCCTTTGAGCTATTGTATCTGGAACAGCTGGAATATAGGGAGAAATGTGGTAAGGCTGAACAGGGCAGCAAGCCTGAGGCCTGGCCTCTGTAACCATTCTTTCCTCTTAGGCCTCTGGGCCTGTGATGGGAAGGGCTACCTTGAAGATTTCTAAAATGCCTTTTTCCCATTGTCTTGACTTAAACACCTGGCTCCCATTTAGTCATGCAAATCTCTCTAGCAAGAGGTTGCTGCACAGCGCTCTTGAATTCCTCTCCTAAAAATCTTTCCTTCTCTACCACATGGCCAGGTTGCAATTTTTCCAAACTTTTACACTATGCTTCTTTTTAAATAATAAGTTCCAACACTAAGTCATTCTTTTGCTCCCACATCTGATCATAGATGCAGCCATGCCAATTCTTGAACATTTTGCTGTTTAGAAATTTCTTTCACCAGATACTTCAGGTCATCACTCTTAAGCTTAGCCTTCCACAGATCCCTAGGGATTTACAATGCTGCCAAATTCTTTGCTAAGGAATAACAAGGGTGACTCTTGCTTTAGTTCCCAATAAGTCCCAAATTCCATCCGAGATGTCCTCAGCCTGGGCTTCACTGTCCATATTTCTATCTGCATTTTGCTCACAACCACTTAACAAGTCTCTAAGAAGTTCCAAACTTTCCCATTTTCTTCTGAACCCTCCAAACTCTTTTAGCCTATGCCCATTACCCAGTTCCAAAGCTGCTCCCACATTTCCAGATATCTTTATAGCAATATTCTACTCCTTATTACCAGTTTTATGTGTTAATCTATATGTGTTTTTTTTCCATTTATTTATTTTATTGCATTTTAGGTTTTGGGGTACATGTGAAGAACATGCAAGATTATTGCATAGGTACACACGTGGCAGTGTGATTTGCTGCCTTCCTCCCCATCACCTACATCTGGCATCTCTCCCCTTGCTATCTCTCCCCAGCTCCCTACCCCCCACTGTCCCTCCCCTATT
>NW_016107649.1:2070718-2124746 GCF_001604975.1 Cebus imitator | reverse complement strand
CGATATTGATTCTTCCTAACCATGAACATGGAATGTTTCTCCATCTGTTTGTGTCCTCTTTTATTTCGTTGAGCAGTGGCTTGTAGTTCTCCTTGAAGAGGTCCTTTACGTTCCTTGTTAGTTGTATTCCTAGGTATTTTATTCTCTTTGTGGCAATTGTGAATAGAAGTTTGTTCTTGATTTGGCTCTCTTTAAGTCCGTCATTGGTGTATAGGAATGCATGTGATTTTTGCACATTGATTTTGTATCCTGAGACTTTGCTGAACTTGCTTATCAGTTTCAGGAGATTTGGGGCTGAGACGATGGGGTCTTCTAGATATACAATCATGTCATCTGCAAATAGAGTCAATTTGACTTCCTCCTTTCCTATTTGAATGCCCTTTATTTCTTTTTCTTGCCTGATTGCTCTGGCAATCTATGTGTGTTTCTATAAAGAAAATACCTAAGCCTGGGTAATTTATAAAGAAAAGAGGTTCATTTGGCTTATGGTTCTCAAGTCTATATAAGCATGGCAGCAGCATTTGCTCAGCTTTTGGTGAGTCCCATGTAGCTTTTACTCATGGCAGAAAGCAAATGGGGAGCAGGTGTGTCACATGGCAAGAGTGAGACCAAGAGCCATTTGTATGTCTTTTTTAGTCGGGTTATTTCTTTTCTTATTATTGATTTGAGTTCATTATATATTTTGGATATTAATCCTTTATAAGATCTAGGGTTGCAAATATTTCCTCTTATTCTGTAGCTTATCTCTTCACTGTGTTGAATATTTCCTTGGCTGTGCAAGAAGACAATTCTTGTTTTTAGTTAGATGTAATCTTATGTGTCTATTTTCGCTTTGCAATTAATTTTTGAATTGTATTCATTTTGCTTGATAGCTTACAATTTTAACAAATGCTGTAACCACATCTATTTTGCTCATGCCTGCATCTCCAGCATCTAGTTCAAGTTCTGAATGTAGTAGGAATTCAGTTAATGTTGTTGGAAATAATTAATGCAAAATAGCTTACATCTGCATTAGTAAATCTATAAAATAATCTAACAACACAAATAGCTAATATTAGTCAACTGTTAATATGGGCTTGGTGTCACAACTGTCATCTCTTAATCCACACAACAATTTTATGAGGTAGGTACTGTTGTTATCCTATTTTATACTGAGGAAACTAAAGCTCAGAAAGATTAGTAACTTTCCCTTTATGATTCAGCTCATAACTTTTATTGCTTTTTCTAGCTTGGTGGAACCTTCACTATAATGTTGAGTAAAGGCGATAAGAGTGGACATCCTTATCTAATTCTTGATCTTTGGTAGGAAACATTCAAACTTTCAGTGTTATGTAAAGTATTGGTAATAGGTTCTATTTCTAGTTTGCCAACAGTTTTTGTCATGGTGTTGAATTTATTAAATGTTTTTCTGCATCTCTTGGTATGATTATGCAGTTTTTCTTTTTTTTAAAGTATCACTAAAACTGGGAAATTAATTTTTAATGTCGCTTTTCAATAATACCAAAATCCATGAAATACGAATGAATTTTGTTTAAATATAGGTTGAAGACCTTTACCCTAAAAACTGCAGAACATTTCAGAGAGATATTTAAGATCTAAATGCACAGAGAGGTATACCATGCTTATATATAAGATATTAAGATACTCAAATGGGTTTATAGATTCAATGCAGTCCTAATAAAAATTCAAGCAGGGTTGACAAGTTGATTATAAAATTTTGCAGATGGAACAGTCTGGGCAACATGTTGTAAGCTTGACTCTACAAAAACTTAAAAAAAAAAGGCCAGGTTCAGTGGTGTGCACCTGTAATTCCAACTAGAATTACAAAAAGAGGGCGAGGTGGAAGGATGGCTTGATCCTAGGAAGTGGAGGCTGCAGTAAGCTGACATCACACCATGGCACTCTAGCCTGGGCAACAGAGCCAGTCCATATTTCAAATAAATAAAATAAAGATAAATAAATAAAAGAAAGAAAAAAATAAAATTTTTGCAGTAATTTAAAGGACGAAATCCAAAATCAAAGTTAAGACCCCAAGCTCTGTGCAATTGCTTGATTTTTAAAATACTCAATTCCTCAGGGAGAAGGAGAATCATACCTTCCAGTGACCATAAGGATACTTGAACCTCACTTGACTCTCCATTTTTCATTGGTAGTCCCAGACTTGTTCTTATTGGCATCATAAAAAAACAGAGAGCTCCATGGTACTTTCAAAGCCCTGTTGCAAAACAAACCTCAAACACTCATCCAAACAAGGTTCAGCATTATGGACTGAGAGAATAATATACATGTGGGTCTGCGGTCTGGGCATGGCCTACAGGGCCATGGCCTCAGGAGAAACCACCTAGTTTTTCTTTATTAGTCTGTTAATGTGTTAAATCACAGTCATTGCTTTTCAGTATTAAGCTAACCTTACATTCCTGGAATAAATTACATCTGGTGATAGTGTATTACTCTTTTTTTTGTACTGTTGGATTTGATATGGTAAAACTTGTTAAAGATTTTTGCATCTTGTTTATAAGAAATGTTGGTCTGTAGTTTTTATATACATAATATCTGTACCATATTTTGTTATCAGAAAATTGCTGGCCACATAGAATAAGTTGGGAAGTATTGCCTGCCTTTTATTTCTTGAGAGTTTGTGTAGAATTAGCATAATGTCTTCCTTAAATATTTGGTAGAGTTCACAAATAAAGCTGTCTAAACCTGAAGATTTCTTTTAGAAAAGTTTTTAAGTGCAAATACAATTTCTTTTTTTGCAAATTGACATATTATAGTTGTATGTACTTATGTACAAAGTGATGTCATGTTAATAATATGTGAAATAATTAAATCAAGCTATTAACATATTCATTACCTCAAATATTCATCATTTTTGTGGTAAAAATATTTATAATTTCTTTAATAAGGGGCTATTTAGGTTATCTATTTCCTCCTGAGTGAGCTTTGGTAGTTTGTATCTTCCAGGAAATTTTCCCATTTAATCAAAGCTGTGAAATTCATTGCCATAAAAGCTGCATGTAGGATTCCCTTTCTTATCTTTTTAAAATCTGTAGGGTCTATAGTTATGTTCCCTCTCACTTTCTCTTTTTTTGAGGTAGAATCTCACTCAGTTGTCCAGGCTAGAGTACTCACTGCATCTTTGCCTTCCCATTCAAGTGATCATCCCATCTCAGCTTCCTTAAGAGCTGGTACTACTGACACATGCCACCATGACCTGGCTAATTTTTGTATTTTTTTAATTTCTCTCTTTCTTTTCTTTTTTAGAAATAGGGTTTCACCATATTGCCCAGGCTGGTCTCAAACTCCTGAGCTCAAGCAATCTGCCCATCTCGGTCTCCCAAAGTGCTGGGATTACAGGTGTGAACCCAGCCCCCTCTCACTTTCTTAATATTAATAATTCATATCTTCTTTCTTATTCCTGATCACTCAAGCTTAAAATTTATCAATTTTGTTGAACTTCCCAAAGAGCTACCTTTTTGTCTCATTGATTTTCTCTACTGTTCTGTTTTCTATTTCATTGATTTTAGTCTTATCTTCATATTTCTCTTTCTGCTTGTTTGAGGGGATGTCATTTGCTCTTTTTTATCTTGTCTCTTAAGTGGAAGCTTAGATAATTCAAGATCTTTCTTCTTTTCTAATATAGGACTTTAATACTAAATTTTTTTTCTCTAAACATTACTTTAGGTATATCTCACAATTGTTGATCAGTTGTGTTTTCTTTTAGATTCATTTAAAAATATATGCTAATATCCACTGTGACTTACTTTTTGGTTCATTATTTGATTATTTAGAAATGTGTTGTTCAGTTTTCAAATATTTGGGAAATTTGCAGATATTATTCTGTCACTAATTTATAATTTAATTTTATAATGGTCAAAGAACATTAATGTGGTTTGGATCTGTGTCCCCACCCAAATCTCATGTTGAATCCCCAGTGTTGGAGGTGGGCCCTGGTGGAAGGTGACCGGATCATGGGGGAAGTTTCTCATGGTTTTACATCATCCTCTTTGGTGTTAGCAAGAGTGAGTTATCACGAGATGTGGTTGTTCAAAAGTGTGTAGCATATCCTTTCCCCGACCCTTTCTTCTGCTTCAGCTGTGTGAAGTGTCAGCTTTCCCTTTGCCTTCCACCATAACTGACTGAAGCTGAGCAGACACTGCCATACTTCCTGTACAACCTGCAGAACTGTGAGCCAATTAAACCTCTTTTCTTTATAAACCTCTTTTCTTTTCATATAGAAATGCAAGAATGTGTGAATACAAACAATAGTTTGTATAATTTCAATCCTTTTATGTTTGTGGAGATTTAGCTTATAACCCATAATGTAGTCTCTCTTGGTAAACATTCCATGTGTATGTGAAAAGAATGTGTATTCTGCATTCTTGGATGTCAGTTGGTCAATTCTGTTGATTGTGTTATTTAAGTCTTCTATATCTTTACTGGTATCCTTTCTATCCATCCTATCAGTTATTGAAATCTCCAACAATAATCTTTGATTTATTTATTTCTCCTTACTGTTGCTTCCATTGTTTTATGTGTTACTAGATGCATACATATTTAAGATTGTTATGTCTTCTTAATAAACTGAAGACTTCATTTTTATGAAATGAACTTTATACTTAGTGATATTTTTTGCACTGAAACATTTTTTCTGATATTAATATAGTCTATTTAGCTTTCTTTTGACTAATGTGTCATGAAACATCTTTTTCTATTTTCTTGTAACTGTGTGTTTATTTATATTTTTATTTTTTTGAGACAGGATTTCACTCCTGTCACCCAGGCTGGAGTACAACAGAGTGATCTCAGCTCATTGTAGCCTCTGCCTTCCAGGCTCAAGTGATCTCCTGCCTTAGCCTCCATAGTAGCTGGGACTACAGGCATATGCTACTGTACCTGGCCTACTTTTGTATTTTTTGTAGAGATGGGGTTTCTCCATGTTGTCCAGGCTTGACTCAAACTCCTGAGCTCAAGTGATCTGCTCACCTCAGCCTCCCAAAGTCCTGACATTACAGGTGTGAGCCACCACGCTGGGCCCCTGTGTCTTTATATTTTAATGCTTCTTGTAGACAATATGTAGTTATATCTTGATTTAAAAAAATGAAACTTGATTTTCTCTGTTTCTTATTTGAAGTTAGACCATTTCATTTAATATGACTATTGATACTGGGGGGGTTATATTCATCAGAGGGCTATTAATTTTTTTATTTGTCCTATCTACTTTTTGTCCCATTTAGTTATCTCATTTTTTAACCTTATGTTGGATTAATTTAATATCATTTTTTAAGCATTCCATTTTATTTCCACTTTTGGCTTATTAAGTCTACTCATTTTAGTTATTGGTTTAAGATTGACAATAAACATTTTTAGGCAATTACAATATACCTTCAAATGATATTACACTATTCAAGTGTAGCATAAGAATCTTGTAAGAGTATACATCCATTTTCCTGTCATGCTTTTGGTGCTACTTTTGTCATGTAACTTACCTCTACATATATTTTAAACTATACATTTTGATTATAAAATTTATAATATACATTCTTATTATATAATTTGTAATATATACAGTAAATGTTATCTACGTAGGTTATAGATTGTGCATTCTCATTATACATTTATAAGGTAATTATTATTTATAATTGTTATATACAATTTACCTCTATGTATATTGTAAGCTATGTATTATTGCTTTGTTTTAAGCAGTCTCTTTTTAAGAGATTAAAAATGAGAAAAAAATGTATATTTATTCACATATTTATCACTTATGATGCTCCTCATTTCATTGTTTCAATACAGATTTTCTTCTGGAGTCATTTTTCTTTTGTCTGAAGCAATTCTATTAATATTTTTTGTATCCTTTTTTAGTGATGAGTTCTTTCAGTTTTTGTGTGTGGGAAAGCTTTTATTTCTTCTTAATTTTTAAAAGATCGTTTTGATTGAGTATAGAATTCTAGATTCACAGGGTCTTTTCTCTTGGTGTACTTTAAAGATTGTTTTTCATCAGTGCCGTGAGTGGCAGCTCACGGAGACAGCTGGAGACAGCTGGTAAAGCCAACTACCTCCTGGTAACAGATCAAGTTGGCAGACAAATGTCCCAACTGTTTTTCTCCTCAAGTGGGACAATCCTGAGGTGCGGTCTACAGTATTTCCCAAAAGTCTCCAGTAGGAATGACTCCAGTTGCCCACGTCAATAATTGAACTGTCCTGAGTTTGCTTCCTTCTTCTCCCTACCTTATTGCCTCACTTTCTCTGGACCTTCCTGGGATCACTTCCCCAATAAACGACTTGCACTTAAATCCTCTTTCAGGGTCTGCTTGTTGGGGAAATCATTCAAAGACATTAACTATGGAAAAAATTGTGATGGGGATATGCAGATGACACAAATTTGGGAAACAATGCAATGGTCAAAGGTGATTTGTAACATTTAATTAACCTGATAATAGAAAGATAAACAGATGCCATTATTATGTGTACTAAATGTTCTCTGCTGGCATATATTAACTGACGTCATACAGTAAGATTAGGTTAGGTTGATTTGACTAAAAGATAATGTATTGAGTGAATACCACCCTTTTGCACTGTAATCTCTGCCACTGTCATACTATTGTCAAGAAATTTATTGTGATTTTTGCACATTGATTTTGTATCCTGAGACTTTGCTGAAGCTGCTTATCAGTTTCAGGAGATTTTGGGCTGAGACGATGGGGTCTTCTAGATATACAATCATGTTGTCTGCAAAGAGAGACAATTTGACTGCCTCCTTTCCTATTTGAATACCGTTTATTTCTTTTTCTTGCCTGATTGCTCTGGCTAGAACTTCCAGTACTATATTGAATAGGAGTGGTGAGAGAAGGCATCCTTGTCTAGTGCCAGATTTCAAAGGGAATACTTCCAGTTTTTGCCCATTCAGTATGATATTGGCTGTGGGTTTGTCATAAATAGCTTTTATTATTTTGAGATATGTTCTGTCAATACCTAGTTTATTGAGGGTTTTTAGCATAAAGTGCTGTTGAATTTTGTCAAAGGCCTTCTCTGCATCAATTGAGATAATCATGTGGTTTTTGTCTTTGGTTCTGTTTATGTGGTGAATTATGTTTATAGACTTGAGTATGTTGAACCAGCCTTGCACCCCTGAGATGAATCCTACTTGATCATGGTGGATAAGCTTTTTGATGTGCTGTTGCGATCTGTTTGCCAGTATTTTATTGAAGATTTTTGCATCTATGTTCATCATGGATATTGGCCTGAAGTTTTATTTTCTTGCTGAGTCTCTGCCGGGTTTTGGAATCAGGATGATTTTGTCTCTCATAAAATGATTTGGGAAGGATTCCCTCTTTTCGGATTGTTTGGAAGAGTTTCAGAAGGAATGGTACTAGCTCCTCTTTGTATGTCTGGTAGAATTCAGCTATGAACCCATCTGGACCTGGCCTTTTTTAGGGTGGTAGGCTCTTAATTGCTGCCTCAACTTCAGACCTTGTTATTGGTCTGTTCAGCGTTTTGACTTCTTCCTGGTTTAGGCTTGGGGGGATGCAAGTGTCCAGGAATTTATCCATTTCTTCCAGGTTTACTAGTTTATATGCATAGAGTTGTTTGTAATAACCTCTGATGATGGTTTGTATTTCTGTGGAATCTGTGGTGATATCCCCTTTATCGTTTTTTATTTCATCTATTCCTATACACCAATAACAGACTTAAACAGAGCCAAATCATGAACGAACTGCCATTCACAATTGCTACAAAGAGAATAAAATACCGAGGAACACAACTAACAAGGAACGTAAAGGACCTCTTCAAGGAGAACTACAAACCACTGCTCAACAAAATAAGAGAGGACACAAACAGATGGAGAAACATTCCATGTTCATGATTAGGAAGAATCAATATCGTGAAAATGGCCATACTGCCCAAAGTAATTTACAGATTCAATGCTATCCCCATCAAGCTACCAATGACCCTCTTCACAGAACTGGAAAAAACAACCTTAAACTTCATATGAAATCAAAGGAGAGCCCACATAGCCAAGTCAATTCTAAGCAAAAAGGACAAAGCAGGAGGCATCACACTACCAGACTTTGAACTATACTACAAGGCAACAGTAATCAAAACAGTGTGGTACTGGTACCAAAACAGAGATATAGACCAATGGAACAGAACAGAGGCCTCAGCGGCAACACAACACATCTACAACCATCTGATCTTTGACAAACATGACAAAAACAAGCAATGGGGAAAGGATTCCCTGTTCAATAAATGGTGTTGGGAAAGCTGGCTAGCCATGTGCAGAAAGCAGAAACTGGACCGCTTCCCGACACCTTACACTAAAATTAACTCCAGATGGATTAAAGTTTTAAACATAAGACCTAACACCATAAAAACCCTAGAAGAAAATCTAGGCAAAACCATTGAGGACATAGGCATAGTCAAGGACTTCATAACCAAAACACCAAAGCATTGGCAACAAAAGCAAAAATAGACAAATGGGACCTAATCAAACTCCACAGCTTCTGCACAGCAAAAGAAACAGTCATTAGAGTGAATCGGCAACCAACAGAATGGGAAAAAAATTTTGTAGTCTACCCATCTGACAAAGGGCTGATATCCAGAATCTACAAATAACTAAAACAGATTTATAAGAAACAAACAAACAAACCCATTCAAAAGTGGGTGAAGGATATGAACAGACATTTTACAAAAGAAGACATACACGAAGCCAACAAACATATGAAAAAATGCTCGTCATCACTGGTCATTAGAGAATGCAAATCAAAACTACTTTGAGATACCATCTCACGCCAGTTAGAATGGTGATCATTAAAAAATCTGGAGACAACAGATGCTGGAGAGGATGTGGAGAAATAGGAATACTTTTACACTGTTGGTAGGAGTGTAAATTAGTTCAACCATTGTGGAAGACAGTGTGGCGATTCCTAAGGACCTAGAAATTGAAATTCCATTGGACCCAGCAATCCCATTACTGGGTATATATCCAAAGGATTATAAATCGTTCTACTATAAGGACACATGCACACGAATGTTCATTGCAGCACTGTTTACAATAGCAAAGACCTGGAACCAAACCAAATGCCCATCCATGATAGACTGGACGGGGAAAATGTGGCACATATACACCATGAAATATTACACAGCCATCAAAAAAGACGAGTTTGTGTCCTTTGTAGGGACATGGATGAACCTGGAAACCATCATTCTCAGCAAACTGACAGAAGAGCAGAAAATCAAACACCACATGTTCTCACTCATAGGCAGGTGTTGAACAATGAGAACACATGGACACAGGGAGGGGAGCACTACACACTGGGGTCAGTTGGGGGAAATAGGGGAGGGACAGCGGGGGTTGGGCGTTGGGGAGAGATAGCATGGGGAGAAATGCCAGATATAGGTGATGGGGAGGAAGGCAGCAAATCACACTACCATGTGTGTACCTATGCAACAATCTTGTATGTTCTTCACATGTACCCCATAACCTAAAATGCAATGAAAAAAAAGCGAAAAACTAAAACTAAATTTTTCCGGTAATTGGTAGGTATTGTATAAAACGTATAGTTTAACTGATAATTTGTAATATGGCGGTACTTTGCATAATAAAGTGACTTTTTGTACATTAACTAGAAGTAAAAAAAAAAAAAAAAGGAATTTCTTTACAGTTTGACCTGATCTGTCTCTCCTGCTCCTCTCCCTTGTATTTCTTCTTATCATTTGAAAACTTATTTCTATTCTTATCATGCTCTCAATTAGTGATTACTTCTTTATTCTTTCTCCTTAATCCTCTGAATCTAGAAAATAAGTTATTAATTTTGTTATTCTTCAGTGCTATTTCCAGATTATAGCTGCACTGACTTCTACCTTGTTATTCTATCGTCATTCTTTCCTTGAAGTCTAGGATATCAGATCACCGTCTTCTTTCTAGCTTTGTCACTGTCTCCTACCAACCTGTAAATAACATTCTTCCACGTTCCTGAAGAGTTTGAATTCCATGTGTCGGCCACACCTTCTTTCTTGAAAACTCTTTCCACCCTTAGAATCTATGAACTTGTTTTTTTACACCACATTTCAGTTCTTTCTCAATACTGGTTAGCTGACTCCTAGTCCCCCAGCCCCTTAAAGGCAGGCATTTTCCAAGGTTCTTATCCCACCTACTCTCTATTATCTTTCTCATTTTTTCCTTCACATTTTAAATCAAAACAACTTTTTCATATCTGTGCTTAAGGAAGACGAATCTAGGGGTATTTACAGGTAATATCAAAGCTAATGGCTCCTCTGTGAGCCCTTCAAATTTATTCCCTATACTGCCTAAAGATTATAGATTAATCCTTACAATACATAGCTCTCAAGTTTAATGACCTTCTTTAGTTCTTCATTACTTACATGATATAGACCCAGTTCCGTGATCCTAAAGTAAAAGATTATACCTGCTCTCTTAACCAGAAAAGCTTACTCTTACATGTTGTAAGGAAGCTGTCGTTCATTCATTCAATCCAAGTATTTTTTGAGCTCTTCCTAGTTTTTAGGCTCTGATCTAAGTGCTGGAAATACGTTAGTGAACACAGCCAACCTAGATGTCCTCCTGTCATGAAGCTTAGCAGAAAGTAATGTAAACACACAATAAACAATAATGTATAAGTAAATTAGTATGTTAAAAGGTAATAAATGATATAAAAATATAATGTAGGGTAGAGCAGAATAAGAGGAGTTAGAATGTTAGGGAGTGGATGTGTGTGTGTGTGTATGTGCATGTGCATGTGCATGAGTGTGTGTGTGTTTGTGGTAGTAGGGAGGAGGCAGCCTGCAAAGATTTGAAGGACATCAGGGAGTGAATCACATGGACAGCTGATGAAAGAGCCTTGTGAATGAAGAGGAGAGCCAGTGTAAACGTCGTGATACAGAACTATGCCTGGTATGATGCAGAACAAATATTAATGTCAGTACATTTATCCTCTTCATAATCAATAAACTTTGATACCTCCTCCACCAACCCTTGAGAGCATCAATGTATTACAGTTATTAGTAAGAATGGATTAAACAGATTCAGAATATTTGTATAAGAGAGCCGGAAATGTATGAGGCATTTTTAAAGACCTCTGCTAAAATGTTTAACAAACAAATTTGTATTATTTTTATCCATTAACCACTAACATTTCCTAAGAGTTTCAAGGAGGCAGTATTTCTAATATATAATAGGAGAACAAAATAGCAATAATGTGCTTAGTATTATAGTATATAAAAGCAAAGTGAACTGCATCAAAACATAAATATTAAAAGCATAAAAGCCAGCTTTTTTCACAATGTGAAAAAAGTGAAATGTCCCAGTTAGTTGTTCAGCACGTAGCACACAGAGGTAAAAATAGATTGTTCTCAGAAAGACAGACAATACAAACTAAATTATGTTTTTTAATTCTTCATAATATCAATTTTAAAGTAGAAACATAGGAATTGTTATTTTTGTAGAGATGATTTAAAACATAGCATTGTTCTTAATATGTTTCATCATATTCTTAAAATATAGACAAAAATTACCTCTCACATTGTTAGGATTTTAAAAAAATAATTCTTTTTTAAATTTAGACAAGTACCTTTTGGAAGTCAAATTGATGAATAAATTCAGTGGGACTAATTCTGGATTAATTTCTTATAACTTAATTTTGCAGTGGCCAATTCCACAAGCCAGATACATGTGTACCAACTAACTGTGAAACGTTTTTTTCATGAGATTGTTAACATTATTGACATCATCATGGTCATTATCATCATCATCATCATTAATTTTCCAGCTTCCTGCATGGTTTTGGCTTTAATAAAGGACTCACTCAGACTTTGAAAGCTAAATTAAAGAGGAGGAAGCTGTCTTACGTTGTCTGGGTGATTTTGTAAAGGGGTCACAGTGTATTCAAGTTTTTATGTAGCCCCTCATACACTATGTGGCATGCTGTGTTCCTGGTTACAGAACCTGAGAGCCACCTGTTGAGTATTATGATGACAGCCCTCAGGAGCAACCCTTCCAAACACCCAACAGTTTTTCTGTCTTCCCCTTAGTGATTTATCAATGATCACGGAGTAGAGCAGAAAAAGAGGAGTTGGAGTGTTAGGGTGTGTGTGTGTGTGTGTGTGTGTGTGTGTGTGTGTGTGTGTGTGTGTGTGTGTGTGTGTTTATGGTAGCGGGGAGGCAGTGATAAGGGGCTAACTTGGGAATCCTGGCAGTATTAAGGGGCTAACTTGGGAATGCCAAGTGCCGAGTCTTTGCTATTAACAGTAGTCATCTTTTAGAGGAGAAGGCAGCCTGGTGCTGTGGATAGAACCATGTCTGAGAGTTAAAAGACCTTAGTTCTGTTCACTGCTCAGTCACCAACCAGCTGCTTGACCTTGGGCACATCACTTTGGTATGCAGTTTCCTCATCTGTAAACTACGATGACAGAACTCTTTTTATTTTTCTTTTTCTTTTCTTTTCTTTTTTTTTTGAGACAAAGTCTCGCTCTGTCACCCAGGCTGGAGTGCAGTGGCATGATCTCGGCTCTCTGTATCCTCCGTGTCCAGGTTCAGGTGATTCTTCTGCCTTAGCCTCCCAAGTAGATGGAATTACAGGCATGCACTACGTTGCCCGGTTAATTTTTGTATTTTTAGTAGAGTTGGGGTTTTGCCATGTTGGTCAGACTCGTCTTGAACTCCTGACCTCAACTGATCTGCCTGCCTCAGCCTCCCAAAGTGTTGGGATTACAGGTGTGAGCCACTGCGCCCTACCCAGGGTGACAGAACTCTTTAGCTCTTCCCATTGCTATACAAGTTTAAAGGAGAAAATAAGTGACCTTTCTTACAGTTAATGTGGTACAGAATGTCTTTGTAGAGAATGCAGAATGTGAATCTAATATCTAGATCCAGGATCCACCTGTCTAAAGTTTTTTTGAAGACCTACCTCCAAAAAAGGTATTCTTGGTTTCCTTGCACGGCTGTAACAAATTACCACAAACTTGGTGATTTAAACAACAGAAATGAATTATCTCATCATTCTGGAGGCTAAAGTCTAAAATCAAGGTGCCAGCAGGGCTATGTTCCTTCTGAGGCTCTAGAGGAGAATTCTTTTTTGCCTATTCTAGCTTTTGGTAGCTCCTAGCATTCCTTGGCTTGTGGCAGTGCAATGCCAACCTCTGCCTCTGTAGTCACATGGCATTCTCCTCTTCTCTGTGTCCTCTCTTCCATCTCTTAAAAGGACATTGTCACTGCATTTACGGCCCACATGGATAATCCAGGATGATCTTATCTCAATGTTCTCAACTTAATTACATCTGCAAAGACCTTTTCCAAATAAGCTCACATTCATAAGTTCTAGGAGTTGAGATGTAGACAGCCTTTTGAGGACAGTCATTCCACCTACAACACATGGTTAAAGGCAAGTGGCCCAATTCTCTTCTGTAGATTAGATATGCTAATGTTCAAAAGGAAAGAACTTTGATGTGAAATGTAATGCCACCTGGGGAGAGTTTTGGGAATTTGGGGGGTTACAGTGAAGGGGAGCACTACTGGCAGAATGAGCAAGGGTCTGGGTTGTTTCTTGCCTTGGAATCTGTGGGACATGCTGGCTTGAAGAAACTGTCCCATGTCCTCTGCAACTTTCCCAAGTTGTCCCCAACTTGTCAGATGTCCCTGAGGACATTCACGTAGGTGAAAAACCTGTTTATAATGATCTGGGTCTAGAATATAGCTGCATTTTACAAACAAACACAAACAGGAGGTTATATTATCTGTGAATTTCATTTCAGGGTAGTGAAAGGGATATTAGAAAATATCTGTTATAAAAGGAGAGTGTTGAGTCTGAGAGAGTGGATTCTCAAAGAGAAAAATATCCCCCCAATGTGTTTTCATCAATTTTTTAATGTGAATTTTCTGAGAGATACTATTTTATTAGCATTTCCTAAAGTAACCCTATTGTCAGCCTCTCCCTCAGTGACGCATATTTAGATCTTCATGGCTTGTGACAGTCTTGGAGAGTTGTCTAGAGCTCCTGAGATGGGAACCAGGGTCCTATGTAGTGAAATCTCTTTTCCCAGTCCTGTTGGGTGGCACTGAACTCTGTAATTAGCCTTTCTGAAATGTAATTTTCTGATTTCTCAAATAGGAATGTTATACATCAAGAGATTGTTGCTAAAATCTAAATCTAAAAATCCCCAAATAAATAAACTATGACGGTATATCTCAATATAAATTGGATAATCAGAAGTAAAAACCTCTGGGCAGAAATTAAGCTCACCAAGGTTGGTTTCTTCCTCTGTTCCACTGCCTGACTGTGTGGCATTTAGAGATAAGAAAGTGGGGGAGGATAATAATTCATACTTCAAAACCAAATGCTCTGGTGGTGCTCCTATAATTAACTCCATTAATGGTAGGCTGTGACCCATGTTTTAAACATCTGTTCTCCTGCTCTCTGATTGTCAAATCAATGTCTTTTGAAGGAATTGGAAGAGGAATATAAAGGAACCAAATTTTAGGGAGCCCTGAAATACGTGGCTCCTGGTGTGTGATGGCCTTCAGACAGAATTCCTACCACACCCTAAAAGACTAGAGAATCTGGCTTCCTACCGGGATCCTCCCACTCATTCCCTGTTGTCTTCACTGTCTTTGTCTGGTCCTTGAAATGTCAATCACGTCATATCGCCTTGACTCTCCTTAGAACTTTCTTCCCCATACTTTCTACTACATTCAGGTCTCTGATCAAAATGTCCCCTTTTTTCTTGGTTTCCTTATATAAAATATATGCTATTTTGCCACAGCCAATCATATTTCCTTACCCTATTTTATTTTTCCTGTAGCACCTGACGCTGCATTATATAGTTATTTGATAATCTGTATATTGCCTCTTTCTCCCACTAGAACATAAGACCTGCGAGTGCAGGGATATTGTCTGATTCATTGTTTTATCCTCAGTGCATAGAGCGGGAACTGGCATAAAATCAATTGCTGGTAAATATTTGTGCACTGAATGAATTTCACACTTTCTTAATTGTATATTTTTCACCAGGTCTAAAGCTCCAGACTGACGCTTATTCATGTGTTTCTCCTACATGTTTTCTTTGTGATTCAAATGATGTGTTTTTCCTGGGGAAAGAGTCTTACCTTCCATTTTCTTTTACTTTCTGATTTTCCTTTTAATAATTAATAAGTATCTTTGCCTAATCAACCTTTATTTTTTTGCTATCCAAACTATTTGTTACTCAGGGCTGAAAGGACTAGTTAGAAGTCTGGCTATAGGTCAAGCGCTGTGCTCACGCCTGTAATACCAGCACTTTGGGAGGCAGAGGCAGGCGGATCACGTAAGGTAGGGAGTTCGAGACCGGCCTGACCAACATGGAGAAAACCTGTCTCTAATAAAAAAAAAAATACAAAAAATTATCTGGTTGTGGCGGCACATGCCTGTAATCCCAGCTACTTGGGAGGCTGAGGCAGGAGAATTGCTTGAACCTGGGAGGCAGAAGTTGTGGTGAGCTGAGATAGTGCTATTGCATTCCACTCCAGCCTGGGCAACAAGAGTGAAAGTCTGTCTCAAAAAAAAAAAAAAAAAAAAAAAGAAGTTTGGCTACAGAGGTATGCCAGGTTTCAAAGGCCTCCAAACATGGTTCAGTTAATTCATTAGGCAAACTTTGCAACACAAAGCACTAAACACAGGAAAGATTAATGGAACAGGCCAAGGAGATTTATGGCAGACTGTGAAAAAACAGATTCCTTGAATTATTTAAAAACAGATTCCTTGAATTAAGGCTCTAGGGGAGAATTATGTCTCTTCTGTCTCTTGTCACTGCATTTATGGACATTGTCACTGCATTTATGGTCCACGTGGACAATCTAGGATAATCTTATCTCAATGTTCTCAACTTAATTAGATCTGCAAAGACCTTTTCCAAATAAGCTCACATTCGTAAGTTCTAGGAGTTGAGATGTAGACAGCCTTTTGAGGACAGTCATTTCACCCACGACACATGGTTAAAGGCAAGTGGCCCAACTCTCTTCTGTAGATTAGATATGCTAATGTTCAAAAGGAAAGAACTTTTATGTGAAATGTAATGCCACCTGGGAAGAGTTTTGGGAATTTGGGGGGTTTATGATGATTGGGGAAAAATAGAAGTTACTGGTTACCATTGTAGGAGGGTAGCAGAATATACCACCCCAAAATATGCCATTTTGATGTAAGGATTATTTTAAGCTGAAGGCAATTGAGAAGATGCAGACACAAGAAAACCTCTCTACCCTTATTTGCATAAAAAAGTGCATAAATCTGCATAGACGTCCCCCCTCCTCTCTCTACTATGAAGAACAGAAGTTAATCAACGGAGACAACTTTAGACCTTTATGAGCCCAAAGATGGCACCAGAGAAACCTATCTAACAAACTTTACTAATTTGCCCTTAACCTTCCACTAGTTTCTCCATATATTTGCCTTCCCACAATCTGTTGCCCCTAGAAATGGAAAGTCCTTTTCCTTTGTCTTGTCAATTATTTAAAAATGTATTGTTCCTCTGCTAAGGTGGATAATATCAAATTAGAAGCAATCCTTTAAGTTAGTCATCTATGGGTAATCCGGTAGGTAAGCACAATGCACTTGCTAATAAGTTGTTTTTCTCTTGTTAATCTGTCTTTTGTCAATCTAATTTACAGGGCCCTAGCTAGGCTCTAGTGATCCTCTCATCTTGACCTCTCAAAGTGTAGGGATTAAACAAAAACAAAAACAACACCCTGAAATGTACCTTTAGATATAAAGGTATGGACTATTACCATTTTCTCAAAGGCAATGTATATGAACAGATACTAATGTGAGGCAATGGGATGAAGTGTTAGGCTTTTCTTCCCACCTATTTGTTTTGAGTAGGTCTGGTTCTGTCTCTAGTCTTATGTTTGCCTAGCTGATCTATGAAATGGGTGTGTGAGCATCACACCCTCCCACAGGACTGCAACTTTGACGTCAGCAAGCTTCATTAGTTGCTGTTTGTTTAACCAAAGAGAACACGGGAAAGGTGGAATCTGTCTTTTAATTATCTGTCTGCCCACACGCCAGGTGTCACTTGGCCAACATTCAGACATCAAATAGACCAAGCCAAGCAAGGAAACATGAAACAACAGGAACACAAGGCATAGAAGGAACCCAAGAGAGGCTACTGGGAGTGCAGAGTTCACTGTTGAGCTTCATGAAAGTATAGTAGAGACATGATGTACCTAGAAGTTAGGCGGACCCAGATTCATATCCTAACTTTGCCACTTATCAGTTGAGGGTCTTTTTGTAAGTTATTTAAATATCTGAGCCCTATTTCCAAGATAAAACAGGAATAATAATATAAACCTTTCAGGGTTTTTATAAAATTATGTAAACCATATGCTGCATTGTACTACTCAATAACTGGTAGGAGTTATTTCTGATACTCTAGGGAGAAAGATGGCATCTGATGATGTTTTATTTCATGTCTCATGCTCACGTCGACACTGACTATGGAACCAGCTTGCAGAGGGATGCCCTAGAGCCAGAGCCACCACACGAACATTTTTTTGCCCACTTGAAGAAAGCTCTCACTCCAGCCTCCATTAGGCTTCTGTTCTGTGGAAACACAAGATCACATAAAGTTCTCTAAGAAGAGAAGCTATAAGAATCTTTGGTGAGTCAAGCTGGTATGACCCTTACCCTGGGGCAGAGCCTTGAGGGAGATGGCACAGAATCACAGTCCTGGTAAAAATAAGACTTTTACCAAGGCCAAGAATGGAGAACTCGAATACATAAAGAAAGAGTTGAAAAGTAAAGGAGAAGGCAGGAGAGTTAGCCATTAATTTAGCCATCGATCATCCCATGTATTAGCAGGTAACCTTCGGCATGTTACCTAACCCAAGTCTTATTTTCCATTGCTGTAAAGTGAGGATAATAAATACCTACCTCAAAAGTTGATTACCATGATCAAATAAGATAACATTGGTGAAGCACCTTACAGATTACTCAATACTTAACAAGTACTCAAAATATCAGTTGCTACTTCCTTTCCACAAATCCTCTTTCTCATATAGCAAAGTGTTGGAGCTGGTGCACACTGGAGCTACGTGTAATTGTGCTCATCTCTTCCCTACTTCCTGTTCAAGGATATCACGTAGATTGTTTGAAATTAGCTATGGTGGGAGTATTTATACCACGGATATTGGCAAATTGCTCTATGTTTTGATCCTCTGCTAAGATGCTAGATAATCTCAAATTAGAACCAATCCTTTAAGTTAGTCATCTATGGGTACTCCAGTAGGTAAGCACAATGCACTTGCTAATAAGTTGTTTTTCTCTTATTAATCTGTCTTTTGTCGATCTAACTTACAAGGCCCTAGCCAGGCTCTAGTGATCCTCTCATTTTGACCTCTCAAAGTGCAGGGATTAAACAAAAACAAAAACAACCCCCTGAAATGTACGTTTAGATAGAAGTGGAAGGGCTTCCTTAACACCTTCCACCAAGAAAAAGCTAATTTTAAAATCTTAATTAGCATACCACTAGGTATCGAGCAGGTAATTTAACATCTTTGACCCTTAGTCTCGCCATCTTTCAATGAGGGAGAATACAATTCTATCAAACTCACAAGAATTTTGTGTCAACATAATAAAAAATGCAAAGTGACTTGAGAGTAGTGATGATTAATATTGTTAGCTAGAGAGAGTGCCAATGGTATTTCTTCCTGAAAAGAACTCTCAAGTCCCAGTTTTTCTGAATACTCTAGGGAGGAAGAAGATCATAAAGGTGAACATCTCAAGTAGAATAAGGTTGGCATGCTTACCTTCTAACCAAATACATTCAACAAGTATATATGCACTAGATCCTATGCTGATGCCAGGCTATAACAGTAGTGAAGATAGAGTCTCTGCCTTTAGAGGGCTTAATATAAAGGAAAACAGGTTAGCAAACAAGAGTAACCATCCTGAAAGATAAGTGTAATGACAGAGGTAAGCACAGGTTGCTCTAGAACTATGCTATCTAAGGGGGTAACCACTAGCCACATATGGGTACTGAGTACTTGAAATGTGGGCAGACCAAACTGACATGTGCTCTTAAATGTAAAACACACCAGATTTTGAAAATTTACCATTAAAAAAGTAGACTATCTTATCAATATTTTATTATATTATTTGTTGAAATATTAACATTTTGGATGTGTTGGGTTAAATAAAACATTATTAAAATCAATTTCATTGGTTTCTTTTTTACTTTTTAAATGCAGCTACTAGAAAATTTAAAATTGCGTATTTTTCACTTGTAATCCCAGCAGTTTGGGAGGCTGAGGTGGGCAGATCACTTGAGGTCAGGAGTTCGACAGATCTTCTAAAAATACAAAAATTAGCTGGGCATGGTGGCAAAGACCTGTAATATTAGCTACTCTGAAGGCTGAGGCAGGGGAATTGCTTGAACCCGGGAGGTGGAGATTGCGGTCAGCAGAGATTGCACCACTGCACTCCAGCCAGGTTGACAGAACAAGACTCGATCTAAAAAAAAAAAAAAATTACATATGCTTCTTGCACATTTTATTTCCACTGGACATTTGCACAGCTTCTTTGGAGAAGTTTCTATTGAAATCCTTTGCCCGTTTTAAAATTGGATTGTTTTTCTTTCTGTTGTTAAGCAGTAAGCGTTATGTATTATTCTAAATACTAGACCCTTAACAGATAAATGATTTGAATAAATTTCCCCCCAATCTGTGGGTTGTCTTTTAACTTTCCTAACAGTATCTTTTTTGAGATAGTTTGCCTATACTAGGTCTCTTAAATTTCCATATGAATTTTAGAATTAACTCATCCTTTTCTGTAAAGAAGGTGGTTGGAATTTTGATAGACATTGCATTGAATCTATAGTTCAGTGTGGCAAATATTAACATCATAACAATATTAAATCTTCCAACCCATGAATATTTATTTAGATGCTCTTATAATTTCTTTCTGTAGTGTTTTATAGTTTTCAGTGTACATGAAACTTGGTTAAATCTTTTCCTAATTATTTTATTTTTTATGCTGTTACAAATGGTCATAATGGAATTACAGTGACTTTATTAGGACTTGCTTTGACTGTATATTTCCTCAATTTCTCTGTTCAGCTATCTGCTTCTTCTAGTATCATACTCAGCTTTTATGCTCCATTAATTATTGACTGATTGCTCTGTTGTTTTGGATAATGCCCAGGATGTTAACTACTTCATTGTCTGATACAATTAAATTTAGGTCCTTTGCAGAGATAGTTTTTGAGGCAAGTCTTTGAGATTTGTTCTGACCCCGGGATGGTTCTCCTTAGCAGTCTCTAGCCAACTACAGTTTACCTTGTTACTCAAACGGAGCTACCAGCCTCCTCTTAACTGCTTACCACCAAAATCTCCATTGTTTTCAAGAGTGACCTTAGGCTTGAACTTCCCCATACTGTGTTTCAAATAAAGCCCATTTCTTTAGGAAGAAGTTTAGAACTTTCTATTCTTCTGAAAAAAGAAAAAATAGAAAGGGAGCACCTCTCCCTCTGAACAAAATCTTGGAGTCCCTGTTCTGGAGCAGAAGAAGAAAACAGCGGCAAATTTATCTTGGAGTAATATTCCTGCTTACAAGTAGGGCATTAGGTGGGGGTGATACCTCTGCTCTACTGGCTTGCCTTTTCCAGCATGGAATCTCTGTTCCATGAATAAGCTGAGGCAAGAGTAGTCACGATCTCATTATTTTCAGCCTGCCACATCTGGGGCCAAGCCTGTGCCTCTAAAAGTATGAGATGAGTGGAAGAAGGAGCCACTAGATTTGGGCCACACTTGCCTAGAATGTAGCCTCAGCAACTTGGAGCTGAAGGGGATGAGATATGCTGGTGGTCTGCCCTTCTTGGTAAGTTAACGTATTATTTAACTGGAGGCTGAGAGTTGAGGGACCTTGTTTTCTTGGCCATCCACCCAGATTGGAGCTTCAGGCATTGCCCTGAAACATGGATGAGTGAGGACAGGAGTGGTGGTGGCTCAAGTGCCAGACTCTTGGTGTTCTTACTGAGGTTTAGTACATTTTCTTGAATAAATCTTTCTTCATTTGCATATATCCTTAGATCAATTTTCAGAGATGTCAAATGGCTGTTTTAATATAATTTTCATTAACTATAGCTGTTTCCTGAAGAGCAGGTCCTCAGAGCTCTTCATGATGGCCTTCTGGAAGTGGAAGGAGTAACAGACAAAAGTCTAAAAACCATAAAGGGGAAAATTTATTGGCTTTTTACTGTATTAAAATGAAAAATATTTGTTCAACAACCCAAGCCACATAAGAAGTTAACTAGTGAATACAAAGTGGCTGATTGAGACAAAGTATCTATAAAGTATATTGATAATAAAATATTGCATACTGTTAATGGATATACATCTAGAATGCATAGAAATCCTTGTTAATCTGCAACAAATAATCAGCAACCTAATAGAAAAAGGGACAGTAGCTGTGAGTAGGCAGTCCACAGAAAGTGGAAACCCTTATAGCTAATACATTCATGAAAAGAGGCTTAGCTCCATTAGCACTCATTTCAAATCCAATTAAAATGTGATTTCATTTTTCTCTCAACAATAGACAATAAATAAGTAATATGCTATCAAATGTTGATAAAAAATCAGGAAGCAGAAAGCTTCATGCACTGCTGGTGAGAGTATAAGCTTTGGAGAACAACCTGGTGGTTTTCAGTGAAATTAAGAATGCATTTCTCTTACAGCCCAGGAAATCCCATGCTTGGGCAATTATCTTGGAAAATATTTCACAAAGAAACATTGTTACTAGTATTTGTCAGAGCAGAGATTTGGAACCAACCCAAGCGTTCATCAACAGGGAACAGATGAACATAATGTGGTATATGTACATTATCAAATACAGTGTATCAATCAAAAGGAAGGAACTAGAACTACATATATCAATGAGGGTAGTTCACAAATGTAATATTGAGTATAAAAAGTAAAAAGCAAAATAAAATGCTTAGCACAATGCAACGTATATAAAACACAAAACAGTACTTTATGTTGTTCATTGTTACACAAACTTGTGAATAAAGGTGTGGATGATGGAATGACATGCATTAAATATGTGAGCTTGAATGTGTACGATGGGAGAAGAGATGGCAAATGGCGTTGAGTATGAGAGGTGAAGATGACAAAAAAAGTGCATAAAATCAAATTCAAAAGGACCTGTGCAGGTTGTGCTGTCAATCATGTGTTACAAACTATACAGTAGGATTCATCTTATCACTCAGATCCTGGATGTGAGAGCCTCACAATATTAATCATGGCAATAAAACGAGATAATGTGTGTATAAGTGCCTAGCAGTGCAACCAGGCATTGCTAGTTCTCCATTCCTTCCTGACTACCTTATTGAGGCAGCATCTGAACAAGATGGGTAAATATTCAAGATAGACTTTGAAAATTCCTACAAAAATTATAGTTGGAATTACTTTTGTGAAAACTAAGCATGAATTACTATTATTAAAATTACTATTTATTTGCTTAAACTGGTCAGTGGCTCAGCCAGGTAGAGATCAACTGAGAGTACAAGAGTGTAAAAAGAAAGTATTTCAGCAAGGCAAGCTGTCAAGCCTTGGATGAATTATACATAGAAAATGAAAATATAAAATTCCAGGCAAAATGTGTAAGTTCTGAAATATGGTCCAAATGGTGCCATCTGCTCATAAAATCATAGAGAGGTTGTTGGAACTTTCTAGCACTGGGTTGGATTGTCTCCACAAAGCTGCTGAGGCAAAATTTTGTAGCACCAGATCATCAGAATTTCCAAGGGAAGAAGGCCACTGTATGGTTTAACTCTCTTTGCCTTATATATTTTTGCACAGTAATCTCCAAAGTAAAGGAAATGAAGATATGCCCTCATAAACCGCCTCTTCAAACTATACTCCCTTCTCCTGAACTAAAAACCTGGAAGCCACCCACTTTATCACCACTTGTCCAATTCCTAGGCCTCCCTTGGCTTTATGTGGTCAGTGGGGAGACCAGGAATCTTGGCGGAGAGATGAGCACTTCCTTAGGGTACTTCTCAGAAACCTTCATAACCAGGTGATCTGGTTATTACCAAGATAAGATGGAAGGGTCACATAATAATAAACGGTATTAAGAAAAGCCCACCTTGTCAGAAAGAAGAACACAAGAAGACATTAATATAGTTTGTATATCTGTCCCCACTCAAATCTCATGTTGAACTGTAATCCCCATTATTGGAGGTGGGGTCTGGTGGGAGGTGACTGGATCATGAGGATGGATTTCTTGTGAATGGTTTAGCACCATCATCTTGGTGCTGTCCTTGAGACGGTGAGTGAATTCTTGCCAGATCTAGTTGTTTAAAAGTGTGTGGCATCTGTCCCCTTTGCTTGCTCCTGCTTTTGCCATGTGACCAGACTGCTCCCCCTTTGCCTTCTGCCATGATTTTAAGTTACCTAAGGCATCCCTAGAAGCTGAGCAGATGCCAATGCCATGCTTCCTGTAAAGCCTGCAGAACCATGAGTCAATTAAACCTCTTTTCTTTAGAAATTACCCAGCCTTAGGTATTTCTTTATAGCAATGCAAGAACGGCCTAACACAGACATACTATGACTCAACCTGTGTACATGCAAATCCAAAAGAATACTCATTAGAGCAGTGGCCTGACTGTATATTACCTAAGTGCTATAAATAGATAAGGACTGAGGGAGTCCTGCATTCCACTTAAAATACCCCACTGGCTATTACTGGCAGCAAAATAAATAAAAAGTCTGAAAATCATCTTCAGAAAAAGGTGCTTTAGGTAAAACAAAATCAAATGAAATTTTTTATCCCCATTTGTCTGTATGTCTTTTAGAATGGACCCCAGCAAGGGGGATGCAGATCTTTGTTCTGCCCTCCACAAGTAGAGTAGTGATCTAACCACTGAATGCCAGTAACACCTCCCCTTATTCTGATGCCAAAACGGGAGGTGACAGTTTAGTTTTCCCTGTGATAAGTCTAAAGTTGGTAAGTTTTATTTTCTCCAAATAATAAGGCAGCACTCACTTTTGGAAAGGATTCTCTTTTTCTAGTTCATTTAAACTCATAATTTCACATAGGCCTGTAATAATATGTCACGCCACAAAAAATAGGTCAGTTTTATCTTACTATTACAAACCAGAAAGAAATATGGCTTAACTGCCAAGGGGGTGTTGATTGTGAAATCTAATATCAAACCTTTAAGTCAGAGGGGATGATTTCATGGATATATAACCAGTTTGTTTCCCCACAATTCACTGGGAAAAGAGATGCTCCCAATTCTTCTGGCTGCAGGAAGCTGAGTGCCCTGCTTGGTAGAAATGTACATGGAGTGCCCTTTCAGCTTCCATGTCATAATGACCCCTAGGAAGACAGCCACTCAGCCAGCTTCAGGATGTCCAAACTTCTGAGGCTCTTATATATATATACTCTTGGGCCAAAGGACTTTGCCATTTTCAGTGTAATGCAAATATCTATGAAGAGCTTATAGCCTTCAAAGGAAATTAAAGCAGTTATATTCTGGCTATTATGTAGAGGTCATTGTTCTGGACATTCAAATCAATCTAGTTACATTTCAATTTGTACAGTTAATATCTGCCAAGCAGTAGCTATGAATGAAACACTATGTCAAACAAACCCGTAAGAACAGCTGTTCTCACAGAGGGAGGAACGTAAGAGACCTGGGAAGGTTTTTTTTTCTTTATTCTTTTTAACAGCTTTGTTGAAGTTTAATTCACATACCATAAGATTTACCCATTTTAAGTGTATGATTCAAGGATTTTTAGTAAATGTACAGAATTATTCCTTGTCACAGTTCAATTTTAGAACATTTCCATCATCCCAGGAATTTTAAAAAATGCCATGCTCAAGCCTCACCTCAGAACAATTAAGTCAACCATTTTGAGGGTGATTCAGGCAGCTTCCTGAGTGGTTATGGAATGCAGCACATATTGAGAAGGACTGCTGTAGAGGATACAAACATGAGTGATACCTAGTGACTGCTCTTAGGGAATCTGTCATTTGTAGGCATGGTTTCTCAACCTCGGCACTATTCACATTCGGAGCTGGACAGCTCTTGCAAAGGGCTGTCCTGTGCATTGTGGAATGTTTAGAAGCATCCTTAGCCTCTAGCCACTGAATGCCAGTAACACCTCCCCAACTGCCTTAAACTGTAACAAGAAGGAGGAGGAGGAGGTGGAAGAGAAGGAAAAGAAAGAAATCTTGTGTGTGACCCAGTGTGGAAGAGAAGGAGGAGAAGGAGAAAGAAATCTTGCGTGTGACCCAGTGTGGTATAGTGGCAAGATGGTGGTCTTTGAAGCAACAAAGATTTTGACTGATATCCTAGTTCTACCATTGACTGGTTTTATGGTCTTGGACAATGTAGCTAATTTTTTTTTTTTTTTTTGATGGAGGCTCACTTTGTCACGCAGGCTGGAGTGCAGTGGTGCCATCTCAGCTCAGTGCAACGTCTGCCTCCCAGGTTCAAGTGATTCTCCTGCCTCAGCCTACTGAGTAGCTGTGATTACAGATACACAACACCATTCCCAGCTAATTTTTCTATTTTTAGTAGAGATGGGGTTTCACCATTGTTGGCTTTTTTAGACAAGGTCTTGCTTTGTTGCCCTGACAGGAGAGCAACGTGAAATCACGGCTCCCTGCTGCCTTGACATCCTGGGCTCAAATGATCCTCCCACTTCAGCCTCCCACACAGTTGGCACTACAGGTGTGCACCACCACTCCCAGCTAATTAAACTGGTTTTGTTTTGTTAGAGGTGGGGTCTTACTGTGTTGCCCAGGCTGGTCTCAAACTCCTGATCTCAAATGATCCTCCTTCCTTGGCCTCTCCCAAAGCGCCGGGATTACAGACATGAGTCATTGCACTCAGCCAAGGCAGCCAAATTTTATGAGCCTGTTTTCTCATAGTAATTATTCAACACATGTTAATTTAGTGTTATCTGTAAAATGAAGATAATGATATTTGGCTTGTTGTACCTTTGGCAGGGGGAATAGATATTAGCACATAGTAAAATATACTGTGTATATAGGCTGACATTGCATGTTTACTCTTTGCCAGGTATTGTGGTAAATGCATTTCACAATATCTCATTTCCTCCTCATAACAATCCTGTTAAATTGATACAGTTATTATCTCCATTTTACAGATGAGGAAACCAAGACTTAGAGAAGTTAAATAACTTACCCAGGTCATGGAACTTGGTAAAAAGATTTAAGACCTTTGTTATATGATAATGCTCTTTAAACTTGCTCATCATAATGACCACCTGGCATATTGTTAACAATGCACATCTCAGGATTTAGAATTTCTGAGATAAGATTACAGATCTGTATTTTCTACAAGCACCACAGGTAGTTCCTATGGTTGGTCAAGTTTATAGATGATTCCTATGGTGCTTCTCATCAATATTGAATGAATATTAAATAAAAAATAAGCTAGCTAAAATTTTGGTTTGGAGGATGAGGGAAATGTGTAGGATTTTGACAGAAATAAGAAAGACTGGATTCCTAAAGGAAGGAATAACATGTACAAAGGTAAGAGGCTTAATGTATGGGTTGTGCTTAGGAATTGCAGTAACAAGAGCTATACCTTGTACTTCCTGGGACCTATCTTAAGTATGTTACCTATATCATCTTAATCTTCACATACAATTTTGTGAGGTGATACCATTATTTTCTTATTTATAGATGCAGAAGATGAAGGGCAAAAAGGGAAAGCAAGTTGTATAAAAGCACACAGCTAGCAAGAGGTCAGGTTGGGATTTGAAAATAGACGACCCAGTGCCAGAGCCTGCCTCTCCTTACTCACATGCCACATAGCAGGGGGTAACCGTGGTAGGAAACTGTGGAAAGGCAAACTTGGACCAAACTTGTAATATTAGCTGTCTGCTCTGTTAGAGCACTTTCTATGGGTCAGCTTTTCTGTGTGCATTGCATCCCACCCTCATAACAACCAAATGAAAGTACTGAAGCTCAGGGGGTGTATGGAACTTGGCCAACATAGCCACTCTGTCACAAGGATTAGATTGAACAGTAAAGATAAAAGTCTTTACTGTTCAAATCCTTAATTTTCTATTACTTCACAATTGCCTTCAAGTTGTAAGGATCTTAAATACTGTAGCTTCAAAATTATTTAAAGATAATTTATTTCATGCTCATCTGTTCTGTAGTGGGCAGATCTATATATATATCTACCCCCAAAGTATAAAGAAGCTGAGAGATTGAAGAAAGAGGCTGACAAGTCCTGTTTCTTAGAAAGAAACATTTAACAGGGACTTACAAACAGAAGCCATGTCTGAGGGCAAGATCCCAGTACCATCACCCCTCCAGACCCAGGGCTTATATACCACAGGGAAGTACTATGTAGAGCAATTGAAATTGACCTACTAGGAAAGGGCAAGAATCCTATGTCTTAGCCTAGAATTCGACTAAGGGAAGGATTTATAGTCAAGGTCATTTTGACCTGTGGGCAAGATTTTTGGTAATACTCTTATCCAATGAGCTGTTGATAAAATAGAAATCTTAGAGGCATTCCCAGAACTGACGTTAATCAGAAGTCAACATGTGGAATAGCAGCCAAATGGGGTCACTTCAGCCTTCATACCACCATTCATTGAATGAATAGTCATGTAGTCCATGCACTGGACTAAAGATAACAGAACTACAGAAAATAAAGGTGTGGTCACGTCCTGGTGGGGGGGTCACAGCCTTGTGTGGAGACAGACGCATAAGCAATTAATTCTAATAGTAGGAGAGCATACAAAAACTACTGCATCTAGAGAATAGGGAGAACTAAACTTTCCTCTAGGGAGCAGAGAATTAGAGATGGTTTCTGAGCACAGACTTAAAGAATAAGCCCAAGAGACACGTTAGGGACAGAGCCTCTTTTTCATTCTGAAGCTAATGAGGCAGAGGTGAGTGCAAAGTCAAACCAGTATTTTAAGATTAATGGTAGGATAGCAAGTTGATTGAGAAGAGGCAAACTGTTAGTCCAGTCAGGAAGCTATTCTGCTAGTTCGGGAATAAGACTGGGGAGACATCATGATCCTAAATTAGGACTGTGAGCCTAAATAAGAGGAGGTAGAGTGAGAGAGTGGAGAATATTGTGTACGGTGAACATGCAGTTATCAGGTCCTTCTATGTGTTTTCTCCTGGGCTGGAGGATTCATAGAGGAAAAGGGTGTGAGGGTGCAAATTTGAATCCTCATAATTTACTCCCTGATCCAGCAGGTTGACCTCTTGTGTGTAAAACTACCCCACACAGACTAATTCCTTCATTAGAGGTTTTTTTAGGGTTCAAAGGTTCCCCTTTGGCAAGCAAATGCTTTGAGGAGAGTGACTGATGCCTAAAGGGTAATGAATGAAAAGTCAATACAAAATTTCCCAAATTTTTAGTTTTGCTAAAGCCTCTTTCTGACAGCTTATGAATGAAAATTCTTTGAGAAGCTCTTTTATTATAAGTATACTATTTTTATTTCCATGTTTGCATTAAGTAATCAAGACTCAGTTCTGAAAACAAGTAAAAGTATTTGCGTCTTTCTCTTTCCTTATTTTCCCCCTTCTCTGGTTTTTTTTTTTCTTCCAACAAATTTGTTCAGAGTCTTCTATGAGTTAAACATGAGCTGGGTCATTTCAGGTCCCAAATTCTGGACATGATGGTCTTGAACCCCTATTCCCAGCCCTATGGAGTCCAAAACCCACCCGAAGATGGCTGAATTCCCAGGAGGCTTACAGTGTGTTCTCATTCAGATCCCTGGTTTTCCACAGTTTGTGGGTTGATTCATCATCTGGCAAAACTCCCTCCTTCCCGCTTAATAGGAAGTTCAGTCCCTTTCACTTCAAGCATGGGGCATAGGGCTCATTGAAGGCTGAGAGGCACTGAAAAGGGTTTATGTTCCAGGAAGACAAATATCTTCAAATCTAAAAAGTCATCCAGCCTTACCATTAACAGCAACTTTTTACTGCCATATTCTCTCACCCAGAACAGTCCACCAGTCATACCACTTTCTTCTCCTCCTCGTGTCTTTTCTCCTCCTTTAAAGTCTCCTCTTTGTTTTCTGGGAAGGTTTCCAGTTCCCAGCAGCTTATACTCTCAGATCCATTGGATACTAAAATGACCCAAGAGTCCAACAGAACAGCAGGGGCTCTTTATTTAATAGAATCCAGCTTCTTAGATGGGAATTGATGGTTATAAATAGCTGTTCTCCTTTTTCTCCCTTGTCTACCCATCATTCTCTTCTTTTATTATTACATGATATCATCTCTTTAGGAGATTCTATCTCTTGGGAATAAGACCTAACAGATTTGTAAAATCTGGTAAATGGACACCAGGAAAGAAGCAACTTGTATCCAAAGGGACTTGTGGGGGTTAAGAGAAAGTTCTTTTGTCCATCAATCCCTCCATCCATCCATCTATCCACCCACCCATCCATTGACAAAAAGATTATCTCCTTGGCCAAACTCTACTCAGGTTCTCCTGAACTCTTTTCTCAACTAGGTCAACTTTTGAGCTTCTGTGTTCATTTCTGCATTTTCCAATTTTAGCAAGAATTCTGCTAAGTCATTTTAAGCAGAACTGCCTACTCTTGATATATGATTACCCTCAATATCTAACTGGATTTTCATCCTCCACCATCCCCCAGGTGATGTCTGATATCCTGGCCTGCCCTCAGCAAGAATCCTGTTAAATCAGTTTAGCCAGAATTCTGCCTTACCCTAATGTTTCATCTTTGTAGATTTCCATCCACTGACCTCTCTGCTTCTTAGCTATAAATTCCCAATTTTCCTTGTTGTATTTGGAGTTAAACCCAATTTCTCTGCCCTTCTGCAAGACCCCCTTTATAGAAGCTCTCCTGTATACTTACTATAAAGTTCACCTTATTGTTCTTAACAAGTGTCAGAATGAATAAATTTTTTCTTGAACACCAGCCATCCATCCAGCTAATAAACACTGACTGAGAGCTGGCTAAGCACCAGACACTGCTCTAGCTACTGGGTATATAATCATAAACAAAACAGCAAAGGTCCTGCCCTATCAGTTTATATTCTAGCTGGGGGGATACAAAGCTCGTTTCATGACTTAAGGGAAGGACAGATGTTCTCCGTGCAGGTAAAAGAATCTGGATTCTCCTAATGGACAGAAGAGAATATATAGAAACATAGAGGTGAGAAATAGCAAGAATATAACTAAACTGCCAAAAAATTTAGTATAGTTGGCTCATGTGATGTGCAGTAGGAAGGCAAGGATGAGGGAGATGAGGCAGAGCCAGTCATGCCCGCAGCTGGGAGTTTGGGTATTATCCCGTGGTGACGGGAAGGTCTGATAATTCGTGCAATATCTTTGCCTTCGCTCTTCCTGCCCCTGTGCCCTCTCCTTCTTCTATTTCAGTCAGATGTATACTTGTCATCCCCACCAATTGGGTCAGATGTGATGAGAGCATTAGTTTATTTGAACAGACATATGTCTACATCATTTGGAGAAAAGGTACCAGACCCACTGTGTACACTCAAATAATGTGATTAGGGCTAGGTTGAAAGCAGAAAACCTCATCCCCTCCTAATCAGTCCTGCCTGCTTCAGCCCACTCCACTTCTCAGCTTATCTTCTTACCAAGTTTTTACTTCCTTATCTCCCTATTCCTCAACACCTTTTGCCCACCACACACACACTTTGCCCATCTTGTAGAGTTATAACTCTCCTGTTCTTGTTATTCGTTGTGGCAAATTACAATATTCACTAGATTTCTGTGATGAAGAAGGGATGCATTTTTAGAATCTCTCTCCCTTTATGTGGGGGAAGTTACTGTAACATGAAACATGATCCAATTCTAATCTCCTTACATCATAGATTCCTGGAATTCCAAAGGCAAGATTTGGACATGAATTGAAAGCCTGTCCTATCCAAAAGCTTCATTTTAGAATAATCTTAGTCTCAGAGAAAGTTATCTAAAGTTAACAAGATCTGGAGTTTGAAGCAACAGAGGCACATCCTAGTTCCCTTACTCAAGGGTGTGTGTGTGTGTGTGTGTGTGTGTGTGTGTGTGTGTGTATGCATGAGTGGAAGAGGCAATGTATGGTGGCAGGTCCTTGCCTAGACAGGAAAGTGAAGAAGCTAAGGCTACAATCCCAGCAGCCATATACCGGGACTTTGTGGCTACTGGAACACTCCTCAGGTCCTGCAGGAGTTAAGACAGTACAGGATCCAGGCCATCTGGCCACAGCCCCAGCAGCAGGGATCTCTTCCTCTCTGCTTGAGGGTTAAGCTTTGCCATGTTCTTGTTCCTTTCAGTCTCAGCTTTTACTGCTCCTCCTACTTCTGCAGCTGCAGAAGGTCAGTAACTTGAAAGAAACCAACTCATGAGTGTTTATAGCTTCCGCTGACTCCCAGTCTCTCCTGATTAAGGTTCCTGCCTTCAGTTGTTTCTGTGGTTCCTTCAGCTTGTGCCCATTGCTAGCTCTCTTACCTTCTGTCTATCCTTCACACCCCTGAAGAGGGAGGGACTAGTTGGTTCATTTAGTTTCATAGTTATTTCTTATGGACAAAATTCTTGTGCTAGACCATCATGAATGCTGCCACCTGGCCTGGGGATCAGTTATATTGGGCCCATTTCCCATGACTAGGGTGGCCACAGTCGGCCTTCATTGGAAGGGACGATGGAGATGGCAGGCCCTAACACGTGTCTAACCTCCTCTCCAAGCAGACCATGTTAGTGACTATTAGTGACTAAGATGGAGCCTAAATTCAGGCATCCATATGCCTTGCTCAGTGTTCTTCTCGTTGAGGCCTGGCCCACCTGCTCCCTAGTTCTGCGTATCTCTTCTTCACCAGTCTCCCACCTCTTGGCTCCTCATTCCCATGCAGCATCCTGCTGCTTCCCCTCTACTGCAGAGCAAGGCTCCCTCTCCCAAACCTTGGTATTATTGAACAGGACCTCTTAATTAATTATAACTGATAATGACTCACTCTATTTCCTTGGGTATCTATATTTTTAATGATAACTTAAGCTGAACAAATTATCCTCTAATGTGACATTTCAGACTGTGCTAGAAGGAAAGAAAGATTTGGGAGGGAGCACATTTCCCTGGCTACTCCACCTATCATATAAATAAACAGTCATTTATTCTCTTTGTCAATCAATGCAGTTCTGAACTTCTATTAAATATCTCACTACCACCTCTGTTTCTTGATGATGATTGAGAAATTAACGAGTTTTGTTGTGAGCCACACAGAATAGGGATGTTGAGACTGGCACAAATCATCACATTTTATGCCCTAAAGGAGGCTCAGAAGATACGAAATAAAGGACAGGAAAGTCTTTGTATAAGGGGGAAATGTTTCTAATTTAAGGATTCTCAAACTTTCCATCACCCACTGCACTACCCTGTAAAGCAGAGCTAAGTTGTCACTCACGTATCCGGAATGAGTTCTATATTCTTGGGGAGTCATTCTTTAATCAGTAAGTATTACCCTAGTGTCTACTATAGACAGGGTGATATTCAAGAAATGTCAATCAGTATCTTATACTGAGTAAGGAGCAGCCATGAAGATATCCATTGCAAATATTTTGATTTTTACATTCATTTTGCATTTGTGTTAAATGAAATATAGAATATGTTTATGTATGTATGTGGGTATATGTTTATTAATAGTTATCTTCAAGTTATATTAGCAAGATTTTTATACAACTAAACATGTAAAAAGATGTCGTTTTCAAAAGATAGTATTCTAATAACTATATAATATTCAATCATTTCAATAAACATGATCATTCCCCCCTGTTAATATTAGGGTTGTTTTAATAGTTTCACTATTGCAATGATGCTACAATTATCCTTATACATAAATCATTATTTACATTGATTATTATTCATTAGAATAGATTCCCAGATCTGGAAGTACTGAGCCAAAAAGCATTAAGGTTTTTAAAGTAAGAAAGTTATCTTTGATGTTAGTTTTAAAGACGCTGCAATGGTAGACACAGAAGCAACGCCAAGACCCTCTTTCCAAGTATGGAGAAAAATGTGTTAATGGTATTGAGTTTTCTCCATCATGGGAAGGAAGCCTGCTTTTAAGAAGTGACTTCCAGTTCATGCTTGTGATCCTGTAATCCCAGCACTTTGGGAGGCTGAGGAGGGTGGATCATTTGAGGTCAGGAGTTCAAGATCAGCCTGGGCAACATGGTGAAACCCCATCTCCACTAAAAATACAAAAATTAGCTGGGCGTAGTGGCACATGCCTGTAATCCCAGCTACACAGGAGGCCGAGGCATGAGAATGGCTTGAACCAGGAGGTGGAGGTTGCAGTGAGCTGAGATCGTGCCATTGCACTCCAGCCTAGGCAAAAGTGAGAGACTCCACAAAAAAAAAAAAAAAAAAAAAAAGCGACTTCCATTTTAGCCTCCACTTTTTGTTCAAGAAACGTACGTAACCGGAGTTTGTAGTCCTTTAATATCATTAACCACCTTTCACTGGCACGTTAACAGTATTCTACCGTCAGTGGACTCTGTCTACTCTTAGAATAAAATCCCAAGGCCTTTCATGGCTTGAAACATCCGTGTAATGCGGCCCTGCCAGCCTTTCCAGCCATGTTGTGACATTCTCCCTTTCTTTACTCTGCAAATACACCCTCCCCCTTCAGATCCCCTATTGTGCCACCGTCTCTCAAAGGCCTTAGACAAGTCATTTCTCTCTGTCTGGAATATTTTCCCCTCATGTTCTTTACATAGTCTAGCTCTTTCTTTTCCTACACAACTCAGGTTTTTTTTTTTTCTTTTCTTTTTATTAAAATTTCAATCGCTTTTTCAGAACAGGCTGTGTTTGGTTACATGAATAAATTCTTTAGTGGTGATTTCAGTGCACCCATCACATGAGCAGTGTGCACTGTACCTAAGGTGCAGTCTTTTAACTCTCACCCCCCTCTCGCCCTTTCCCCCAAGTCCATTGTATCATTTTTATGTCTTGGGTTCCTCATAGCTTAGCTCCCACTTACAAGTGACAACATACAATGTTTAGTTTTCCATTCCTGAGTTACTTCGCTTAGAATAATGGTCTCCAATTACATCCAGATTGCTGCAAATGCCATTATTTTGTTCATTTTTATGGTTGAGTAGTATTCTATGATATATGCATATACCACAATTTCTTTACCCACTTGATTGATGGGCATGTGAGCTGGTTCCATATTTTTGCAATTGCAAATTGTGCTGCTATAAACACATGCCTGTGCAAGTATCCTTTCCGTATAGTGACTTCTTTTCCTCTGGGTAGGTACCCAGGAGTAGGATTGCTGGATCAAATAGAAGTTCTACTTTCAGTTCTTTAAGGAGTCTCCACACTGCTTTCCATAGTGGTTGTACTAGTTTACATTCCCACCAGCAGTTATAAAATTGTTCCCTTTTTTAACATCACACAGCTGTAGTGGGGTGGGGGGCTAGAGGAGGGATAGCATTAGGAGAAATACCTAATGTAGATGACCGATTGATGGATGCAGCAAACAACCATGGCACATGTATATCTGCATAACAAACCTGCACGTTCTGCACATGTATCCCAGAGCTTAAAGTATAATTTAAAAACATAAAAAAAATAAAAAAAGAAATAAAAAAAGACAGAAAAAACTGTTCCCTTTTCACCACATCCATTCCAACATGTATTATTATTTGATTTTTGGATTATGGTCATCCACAGGAGTAAGGTTTGCATTTCCTGATCATTAGTGATGTTGAGCATTTTTCATATGTTTTCTGGCCATTTGTGTATATATATATATATATATATATTTTTTTTTTTTTTTGCAAATTGTCTATTCATGTCCTTAGCCTACTTTTTGATGGGGTCGTTTGGTTTTATTTTGTGATTTGTTTGAGTTCCTTCTAGATTCTGGATATAAGTCCTTTGTCAGATGTATGGATTGAGAAGACTTTCTCCCAGAGTAAACATTTGTTTACTCTGCTGATTGCTTCTTTTGTTGTGCAGAAGCTTTTTAGTTTGACTAAGTTCCATCTATTTATCTTTGTTTTTGTTGCATTTCCTTTGGGTTCTAGGTCATGAAGTCTTTGCCTAAGCCAACGTCTAGAAAGGTTTTCCCTATATTATCTTCTAGAATTTTTATGGTTTCAGGTCTTAGATTTAAGTCTTTGATTCATCTTGAATTTATTTATGTATAAAGTGAAGGATGAGAATCCAGTTTCATTCTTCTACACGTGGCTTGCCAATTATCCCAGCACCATAAACTCTGAAATCCCTGGAGACCAACACAGTGACAAGCATGTGGTAGTAGGCACTTCATAACTATGTGTCATTACATTTCTAGTCAGTTTTACCAGTTGCACCACTGGGACAAAATGTCCTATGAGATATTCAATCTAAAGCCAGATTTTGAAGGAAGAAACCTGGCCTTCAGACACAAGGCTGAAGTTGATCTGCATTACCTGGTGTGGTTGCTAAACAATGTCCCCCAAAAGATATCCATGTCCTAATTCCCATAACGTGTGAATATCTCAGAATGAAATACTGAAGTTTGCTTGGCCAAACAGCCAGTCAACAACCTACCCAAGGTTGGGGTAGCTGTGATGTAGGTGTAAAGTCCAGAACTCCAGTATTTGAGTGCCTGGCTCAGAAGTCTCAACTGCAGAAGGCACAGCATCCACCAAAGCCCAAATAAAACCAGTACAAGAACCTTTGTGATTACATTTACAGCCCACTGGATAACCTAGGATAGTCTCCCCATCTTAAGGCTCTTTACTCAGTTATACTTGCAAAGTCTCCCTGATCACATAAGATCTGATGCTCAACTCAAATCTGGGTATAAATCTGAAATGGACCTCAACATGTACTCTCTGTTCATGAGTTGGTTGTTAGGGTGTGGCCTAGGGTAATTGAAACAATATAGATGATGGCATCAGCCTTTAGTTTGAATCTGAGATTAGGCATTTACTAACTAGCTGGGTAGCCTTGGACAAGTCGTCTAACCTAGCTGAGATGTAGTTTTCTTACCTGCAAAATGTCAGTAATATCTACCATGCGAGATAGTTGCAGAGATTAGAAGCTCAACAGGTCTAGATTGAAACACGGTTGTGCTAGTGGGTCCCACCTGACACTTAAACCCAGATCTCAGGCAGGCTCTCAGTGCTAAGGCAGAGTTCTTGACATAGGCAGGGCACAGACAGGCTGGGATGAGGTAGAATAATTCATGCTTGAGATAATTCACAAAGCCAATGAATGACAGGAAGGGTTAAATAGGGATAGGAAAATCCCATCTGGATTTTAAAAAATGAATGATGAGGAACATTTGCCCTGATTGTGAAGACTTTGTGTGTGAAGGCTTCTTAGTGATGAAATTCTAAGGCAAAGTGAAAATTGTGCAGCCAGCCCAAAGCAAGTCTGCTAAGAAGCTTGGGGGAAAAGGTCTTGTAAGTACAGGGCTTAACTTCTTAGGGGGAAAGACAGCAAATGATAAGATAAACACATAAAGACAAAATGTAATGCCAGATAGACAAAAATGCTGATAAAGGCAAAAATAAGAAAGTGGATGGAGAATGACAGGGATTGCTGTTTCAGAAGGGGGACCAGGGATGGCTTCTCTGAACTGATGGCTGTGAGTGGAGGATACAGTGAAGGAGTGAGAAAAGAGATTGGCAGGCAGAGAGAACAGCAAGCGCAAAACTCTCAAGGCAGGGACTGCTTGGCAAGTTTGGGGAACAGATGGAAGTCAGTGTGGCTGGAGCAGAGTGAGCATGGAAGGGAGTGATACATGAAGTTGGAGGGGATTCCAGAGGTTGCACCATAGAGGGGCTTGGAGGACTTCACGTCATTGTTTGGCTGCTTCTTTGATGGAGGAGACAGATGCCCTTCTCACTGTCTCCAAAGAGAGCCATGCTGCATTCAGCAATAGCCTGCTCATGTGTCACCTCTGCTGAGAAGCCCTCTGGTATCCCCTAAAGCCATTACTGATAGGCCTCCTGCATTCTTCCCTGGCTTTGGGAGTATGTGATGAAACATCAAGTGTTTCTCTTACATACCCAATATAGAATACTTCACCTCTCTCTGGTCACCAAAATGTGTGTGGGTATTTTTTTTCTCACACACCAAAAGCAATTTTCCAGTGGACACTGTTAAAGTAAACTAAATATGAACTGAGAAGGACTCTGGACTTCTGTATTTGAGTACTGGTGGATGAACTGTAACCTAGCTTAATAAGCAGACAATTTTGAAAACCTAACTTAGGAGTATGTGCCTGTAACAATAGCTGAGTCTTAGCCAATCCCAGAGGCCATGTTTCAACCACTCATAGACGGCTAAGCATTCAAACTGTGATCAATTAAGGCAAACACCAACCTGTAACCAATCCAGCTGTTTCCATATCACACTTCTGATTTCTGTACATCACTTCCCTTTTTTGTCTGTAAATTTGTTCTGACCACGAGGCATCCTTGGAGTCTCTCTGAATCTGCTGTGATTCTGAGGGCTGCCCCATTCACAAATCATTCATTGCTCAATTTAATTTGGCTGAAGTTTTTCTTTTAACAACACCAACTGGGTGTCCTATAATTTAATTCAATGATGACACTATGTACCTGGAATTAGAATCAGATTCCACAGATTAAGAGTGCAGTCTCACAAACTGCCCTCCAACTTCAGACGCCCATCACAGGTAGTAGGTCACCTATACTTCTGACAAACCAGTTATACATCACAGTTCCTCCTCCTTGAGTTTGATTAATTTGCTGGAGAGGCTTACAGAACTCAGGGAAATACTTACATCTACCCATTTATTATATAGGATATTACAAAAGATACAGACGAAGAGCCAGATGGAAGAGATCCATAGGGCAAGGCATGTGGGAAGGGACACAGAGCTTCTAGGCTCTTTCTTGGCAGAAGCCTCTACCTATTCAGCCACCTAGAAGCGCTCCAAACCATGGTCCTTTTGGATTTTTATGAAAGCTTCATTATTTATATATATATATAGTGGAATGACTAAATGCAGCTAATTAACATGCATGGCCTCACAGAGCTGTCATTTTTGTGAAGAGAATATATTCACACGGCATTTTTCAGGAGTTCTACATATTAGTAACTGTTGTCACTGTGTTGTACAATTAATCTCTTGAACTTATTCCTCCTATCTAAATAAAATTTTATATTATTTACCAACATTCTTCAACCCATCCTCCCCCCACTACCCAGGGCCCTGGTAACTTCTATATCTTTCCACTTCTATGGGATGAACTTTTTTAGATTCCACATATGGGTGAGTTCATGCAGTATTTGTCTTTCTGGGCCTGATTTATTTACCATAATGTCCTCCAAGTTCATTTATGTTGTTGCAAATGATAAGATTTTCTTTTTTATCACTGAATAGCTTTCCATTATGTGTATTTACCACATTTTTTAAATCTATTCATCCACTGATGGACACTTAGGTTGCTTCCATATCTTGGCTATTGTAAATAACTCTGCAATGAACATGGAAGGGCAGACATCACTTCAATGTAATGATTTCATTTCCTCTGGATATATACCCAGTAGTGGGATTGCTGGGTCATATAGTCATTCTAATTTTAGTTTTTAATGGAACCTCCATGTTGTTTTCCATAATGGCTGTGCCAATTTATACTCCCATCAGCGGTGTGCAAGGGTTTCCTTTCACCACATCCTGACCAACACTTGTAATCTTTTGTCTTTTTGATGATAGTCCTTCTAATAGCTGTAAATTGATGTCTCACTGCAGTTTTATTTGCATTTTTCTGATGATATGTGATGTTGAGTATTTTTTTCATATACCTGTTGGTCATTTGTATGTCTTCTTTTAAGAAATGTCTTTTCAAATCTTTTGATCATTTTTAAATTGGGTCATTTTTTTTTTGCTTTTGAGTTGTTTGAGTTCCTTAGATATTTTGGATATAAACCTTTATCACATGCATAATTTGCAAGTATTTTCTCCTCTTCTGTAGGTTGTTTCTTTACTCTGTTGATTGTTTCCTTGGCTGTGCAGAAGCTTTTTAGCTTTATATATCCCATTTGTCTATTTTTGCTTTTGTTACCTTTACTTTTGGGGTCACATTCAAAAAGCCATCACTCAGACCAATGTCACGAAAGTTTTCCCCTATGTTTTCTTCCAATAGTAACATAATGTCAGGTCTTACATTTAAGTCTTTCATCCATTTTGAGTCAATTTTTGTATATAATATAATAATCTAATTTTATTCTTTTCCATGAGGATATTCACTGTTCCCAACACCATTTATTGAAAAGAGTGTTCTTTCCCCTTGTGTGTTCTTGGTGCCTTTGTAAAAAATCAGTTGCCTATAAATACATGGATTTATTTCTGGGCTCTCTATCCTGTTTCATTGGTCTATATGTCTGTTTTTATGGCAATACCATGCTTTTTTCATTACTATCTCTTTGTAGTGTAATTTTGAAGTCAGGTAGTGTGATGCCTGCAGCTTAGTTCTTTTTGTTCAAGATTGCTTTGGCTATTTTGGATCTTTTGTGGTTTTATATGAATTTTAGAACTATTTTTTGCTCCTTTAGTGAATTATGTCCTTGGTATTTTGAGAGGAATCGCATTGAATTTGTAGAATGCTTTCGGTAGTACAGACATTTTAACAATATTAATTCTTTCAATCCATAGAATATATTTCATTTATGTATTTTTCAATTTCTTTTATCAAGGTTTTATAGTTTTCAGTGTAGAGATCTTCAACCTCTTTTGTTCAACTATCCATAACTTTTTTTTGTAGCTATCATAAATGGAATTGTTTACTTTTTTTTCAGGTAGTTTGCTGTTAGTGTGTACAAATGCTGTATGTTGACTTCATATATTTCAACTTTAATGAATTCATTTATTGGTTTTAACTTTTTAATGGTGTCCTTAAATTTTTCTATATATAAGATCATGTCATCTGCAAGTGGGGAAATTTAAGCTCTTCCTTTCTAATTTGGATGCATTTTATTTCTTTCTTTTACTTAATTGCTCTGGCCAGGACCTCCAGTACTAAGCTGAATAGAAATGGCAAGAGTGGGTATCTTTGTCTTATGCTGGATCTTAGAGAAAACGCTTTCAACTTTTCCCCACTGAATATAGTGTTAGCTATGGATTTGTTATATATCCATATGTCATATATCCCTGGTTTTGTTGAAGTACATTCTATCTATACCTAATTTGTTGAGAGTTTTTATCATAAAAGGATGTTGAATTTTGTCAAATGACTTTTCTGCATCTTTTGAAATGATCATATGGTTTTTGTCCTTCATCCTCTTAATGTGGTGTATCACATTTGTTGTCTTATATATGTTGAACTATTCTTGAGTCCCTGGGATGAATCCCACTTGTTCATTACATTTTCATTACTTAATGACTCTGGATCCAGTTTTTCTTTATTGCTAATAACATTGTTTCTCTGTTCATTTGTCAGAGGCTTCAACTGCTGCCTTTACCAATTACAAAAGCTAACAATATTGCTCAAGAGAGTAGCTGTAGTTCCTGTTTACCCATGGGATCTTCTACAATAACCAACAACCGAGGCAGTTCTCTGTGCATTAGCTAAAGAGATGAGCTATGTAAAGCCACAAGACTTGGGTACAAATTTTGTCCCCATCAGTGCCTTACGTCTGTCACAAAATCTCTTTAGGCCTCAATTTGCCCATCTACAAAATGGAAATGATGATACTTACAACACATATTGCAAAAGTTTGCTGTGTGGATCAAATGAGATAATGTATATAATGGATTTGTGTGGTGCCTGGTACATAGCAAATGTTTCATATATGCTGTGATCAGTAGTACTTCAAATTATAGAGTCCTAAAGCTTTTCCTAGCTTTCATCATAAATGGAGTCAGATTTCTTCATTTGGAGTTAGGAAAGGGAAAAACTACCCCTTTGTTCTGCAAAATGTCTAATTGAAAGACAAGGTTCATGATGTCAAGACAAAGGAAGCCAAAGAACTGTATAACAAAGTAAAACTTTCTTCTCTAGCACATGAAGGTTTTCCATGCAAAATAATTTGGAATTTTCTTGGGACAGATCCCAGAAAGGTTTGGGGAAGTCCTGGATGCTGGGAAGAGGAAAGATGTGAGGAAGAATTCTCTAGAAAGGGCAGGCTGGAGAAACACTGTGAGAATTTTCAGGAGAGAGAATGTTTTTTCTTCCAGACTCTCTTTATCAGGCAGATGGTTTTCAGAATAATGGCATCGAATCTAACTTTCTGTGGAGCCTATGGTCTTAACCACTGGACTGCAGAGACTCCCTCTGCTGGAAATCCAATTTCTTCTTTAGGCTTTCCCTTGTGGTCTCTCAGTTGAAATCAATCCTTATTTCATGTACACTGGTACTACATTATTTGCATCTCATAAAATACTTAATTATTCAATCATTCTACAAATCTGTATTACATAATCTCTGTGTCAGGCTCTATGCTTGGCATTCACTACAGAACATGATAATAAGAACATATTTATATATACGGCTGTCTTCCCAATATTGTTGCCAATGCCCAAAGGTTACCTTTATAGACCTTTGTACGGCACACATTGCATAACAAGTCCTCAATAAATGTTTGCTGAATTGAATGGAATCAAGAAGAGAAATATCAAAGAGAGAAATATTAAAATTAGTTTGGCTTGATAAATTTCAACGGGTAGAGATTCCACACAGAGAAAATGGAGTAAACAAAATCACTTAGTGGGAAAATGCAAGGTATTCTCTGGAGACAATGAGATGTTTATGGTTTCTGTAGCTGAGAGTGGTGGATGATGAGTATGAAGCTATATTGTGAAGAGTCTTGAATGCTACGTTGATAATTTCATACAATTTTTCAATCAATAGAAAGCCATTGAGGGTTCTTGAGCAAGTGTGAGAAATAATCAAGTCTGTTACTTAGGAAGATTAATTTAGTCATGGTGTTCAAGTGTCTTAGAGGAGAGGGACTAGTGAGAAGTAGCCCAGGTATAAAGCTAATGAATTTAGCTAAGCAAAAATTTTAAAAACTTCAATGAGTTTGTTGGTAGAAAGAAATGGAAAGACATATAAAGATATAAAATATCTTTGTTACAGTACAGGACTTAGCTGTAAAGTAGAGGTAGGAGATATGAAAAAGCAAAGAAAAGGAAGAGTCAGAGCCAGTTCTGGGAACCAGGCCTATGAGTAGGGAAGAAATGTGTTGCCATTAAAACAAACAAACAAATGAAAAAACAAAACAAAACAGAAACGGTGATCACAAAAAGATCTGTTGATTTATTTTGAGCTGTGGCCTTGTTAACAGGAGAATGGCTTCAGAGATGTTGAGTTTGAGGGCCATTTCTGTATTGAAGAAGTGGCATTGAGCAAACTGCTAGAAAGGAAAATGGGTCTTGACTGCACGACAGAGCCAGAGGTGAAGAGTTGTGAGTGAAACGAATAGAATCATTGCTGAAACTGTGATAATAAATGCATTACCAAGGAGAAGGTGTGGAGAGAAAAGAAAGAGGGCTGAAAAAAAGAGCAACAGGGAATGTCTATATTTTTAGGGAGAAAGAAAACTAAATAAAGAATAAGGCAGAAACAAAGGGAGATCGGAAAATTAGACACATTAAGGTAATGCTACAGTACAAAAGCCAATAGATGGCAACGCATACTCAGGAGGCAAGATGTATTCAGCAGCACAAATGCTGAAGGATCTGTGGAGCAGGAGCACTGGGGATGTGATGGGGTGTGGGAGGGGGCGTGGAACTGTGGTTTGCTGAGAGGAAAACCAAACTCAAGAAAGATAAGAAAACTGACTTGGAAGAAAACAGTTACTTTTTCAAAAAGTTGGTTGCAAAAAAGAAGAGGAAAGACCAAGGAATAACTTGAAGAGGTTGCAGGGTAAAGAGTAAGGGGTCTTACACTTTGATTTGTTTACATGTTTATTTATTTATGTATTTAAGGATGAAGATACCTGGACATCGTAGGTATGGGGAAAAACAGAAAAGAGAGATTTTCAAGATGCAAGGGAAAAAAGACGTACAATTTTAGAGGAGGCAAGACCAGTGAACTCAAGATCATAGGAAAAAAACATCAGCCTTGGCAAGAAGGACTGGTGCTTCAATCATTAAAACAGAAGTAAAAAAAGAAAAGGAGAGGAAAGATAAACATTTAAGAGTTCCTTTTTGTTGTTCTTGTTGTTGCTGTTGTTTGGAAGTTTTGTTGTTGTTGTTTTTTTTGACACAGAGTTATGCTCTGTTGCCCAATCTGGAGTGCAGTGGTGTAATCTTGGTTTACTGCAACCCCCACCTCCTGATTTCAAGCAATTCTTGTGCCTCAGCCTCTCAAGAAGCTGGGATTACAGGCATGCACCACACCCGGCTAATTTTTGTATTTTTAGTAGAAATGGTGTTTCACCATGTTGTCCAGACTGGCCTTGAACTCCTGGCCTCAAGCCCAGTTCGCTTACTTCGGGCTCCCAAGCTGGGGTTTACAGGCATGAGCCACCACGACCAGCCTACTTAAACTCGTAAAGAAGGAAGTGGAGGGAGCTTATATTACAGAATGATGATCATCAAGATTATTTGATGAGAGTGAAAGGGCCAAGGAGGGTGGGCAGAAGAGTTGACAAAAACAGAAAGAGCGGTTGGGGCAATCACCATGCAGAGTGCCATGAGAAGTGAAAGACAAAAGCTTGATTGTGGCCAGGCACAGTGGTTCATGCCTGTAATCCCAGCACTTTGGAAGGCTGAGGTGGGTAGATCTCTTAAGGTCAGGAGTTCAAGATTGGCCTGGCCAACTTGGTAAAACCCCGTCTCTACTAAAAACACAAAAATTAGCCAGGTGTGGTGGCGCATGCCTATCCCAGCTCCTCTGGAGGCTGAGGCAGGAGAATTGCTTGAATCCGGGAGGCAGAGGTTGCAGTGAGCTGAGATTGCACCATTGCACTCTAGCCTGGGAAACAGAGTGAGATTCCATCTCAAGGAAAGAAAAAAAAGATGCTTGATTGTCACTGAGCAGTGAGGACCAATTTGAATTAAATAGCATGGAGTTCTTTTAGTGTAGACAAGACTTAACAAGCCTGAATGTTCACAGGTTAAGATCGGAGCAAGTAAAGGCAGGATTATGCCAAACTGGATGAACCTTGTAAGATAGGAGTCATAGGCCACAGAGAGAGGACTTGTAGCATGGCTCTGGAGCAAGTGATGTGACAAGAGGAGAAGGGATAATGAACTAGAAAAGCAGATAGAGGTAGATAGATAAGAAACCATGATAATACACATCAGGCTCAACAGGGCTGAAGGACAGAGAAAAGGGCACTGTGTTTGGTTAGATGGGAGACATCTAAGAGTGTCAAATAGCAATGTCATCTCTTGCTTGTTTCTGCAGCTTTGCTGATTTTGCTTCATTGGCTCAGAAACTCAACTGTTTTCTTCCCATACAAAATTTTCCCACGTTCAAGAATAACCAATTCTGCCTTCCCTAAGTACTCCAACCCTCAATAATCTTTTTTTGTCCTTCTATACGTGTATAACTTGGGCCACATATCTTGGTCCTAAATATGGGTCTGCACTGTATGCTTTCTTGTGTGTTAATCTCATCAATCTGGTTTTGTTGAAAGCTTCTGGAAGGCGGAGATCTTGCCTGATATTCTGTTTGCAACTCTGCCTCTTAGCACAGCACTGGGCCAAAGCAAGCCCTCAGTAACTACTTGGTGATTGAGCAGATGAAAGAGACCAGTCAGAGAGAGATAACAAATAAAAACGTTGGAGATGCCAATGACTTGATAAATCCTGAACTGGACAAACAACTCCTGAACAGAAGCTAATTATGTTCCATGATCCTTCTACACGTCAAAGCATCTGCCTGGACCTCCCACTTCCCAAATAATTCCTTCTTCAATCCACTCTTTTCCTACTTCAAACAGCCCACAATTCCCATAACCAAGAGAAATATGCCACATGATCCAATTAGTATCCTAGCACTTCAGTGACAGAAAAAGAATCATAAAAGATCATTAAGTCCACATTTACCATTTTTCACATGAGGAAGCTTAAAATTCCAAGCAGATACAGTGAAGTGCAGTGACTTGTCCAAAATCACACCTCTGGTTAATGCCAGAGCCAAGACCAGAAGTCAGATCGCCTGGCTATTATACCTTTTATGACATCACATTGCATCAATATCTGAGTAAGCAATTTTTCTATCCATCTTAACTCTAAATTCTAATGTGTCTGAAGAATCTCAAACTTTCCAACCCAATGTTTCTACTCGAACCAGAGTAGTTTATAAAAGACTATCCTTTCAAAAAGGGATTCCGGAAAGGAAGTTAATTTATTGAGTAAATACTAAGGAACAAGCCCTGTGCTGGAAATTTTACAGATTTTGTCTCATTTATTCCTCATATCCCCACTATGAGATAGTTTTTTAACTGTCTTACAAGTGAAAAGATGCAAAAAATTAAGATACTTGCTTAAATTTACACAGTTAATAAGTAGTATAATGAAGATTTGATCCAATATCTGGTGGCTCCCCAAGCTCACTGCCTTTTGAGTAAACTGTTAAAATTTCTTTTAGCAAGAGCATGGAAGGGTAAAGAACAAGGTCTATTTTCACACCAACTCTTGCAATAAGGGAGAAATGATTTAGGATTGGGAGAAAAGTTTACAGCAAAATGAAAACATTGCACGTGTGGACTCCTAAGCACGTGGGGAATGGGTATTTCCAGATGAGTTCCCTTTTCCATAGAGCTTTACCTTTTGCAGGTTCTTTCCTAAGAAAAGGGAAATAAATTGCCCCACTGTTCTTGGGAGTGGGACAGAGGTATCTTATCCTCAAGGGACTGGCCATCTTAGTTTTCAAATTATTCCTTTCTTATCCAAGAGAGAAGGAAGCTTCTGGAACCATACCTACTTTGTAATTATATCCCCATTTGATCTTATCCAAAAGTGTTGTCTTTGTAGCATGTCACCATGGAGATTTGATTAATCTTATGCTCATGCACTTAATCTTGCAATCTGTTGCTGACTGGCTGATGTTCCTTTTTAGGCCAAAGAACAGCAGGTTCTTTTTCAGTAGAGACAGGGTTTCACCATGTTGGCCAGACTGGTCTTGAACTCCTGACCTCCCAACATGCTGGGATTACAGGCGTGAGCCACTGCATCCAGCCTTGCTTAGACATATTTTAAGTTCTTCCCTTTAAGCTTGGCTTCAGATAATTCCTGCATCTTTTCTATGCTCACACCTTTTCCTGTCAACTTTCTGTCATTCCTTCATAGACTGGTTCAGAATGTTGGCCATGCAGCAGTCACTTCTCAGAATGTGGACAACTGTTATTTTCATTATGTAGAGTGGGTACTTAGATTTTAAAAAAATGAAATTTTACTAGAACTTCCAAACGTGTGCAGGATAAATTAAAAAAAAAAAATAAGGCAAGATGGTAATTCTGGTGATTTCTTCAGTATCCGGATGTGTATATCAGGTTTTTAAAAAAAAAAAAAGAAAAAAAAAAAAAAAAAAAAAAAAAAGGATAGAAGAGCAGGTTAATTGGAAATATACTAAGGATGAGTAAAGAATTAGCAATGATTTTTGAAGTTGGAAAACTAGGAAAATTGTACAACATTGGCAGAAAGAAAGTCCAAAGTTAGGATGGAGGGTGGAGACAGAGTAATTTTTATGGCAACAATGAGACTGGATTAGCTCATTTAGGCCTTACTTTAAATTTAGCTATAATTATGATTTATCAGCACATATCTTTTCTTTCCTTGGAACTTGGGAAGAAACTTCCTTATGTATCATTGCATTTTTATCTTTTCCTGGGAAACAAACATGTCTAAGTTGCCATATTGAAAATGTGGCAGTGAGTTATTTAATGGTTGCAGCTTTGTTACTTCAAAATGGAAGCCATTTATACATTTCAGCTCAAAGTAATGAAATCTCACACTGTATCTAAATTCAGATTATCTATAATCTGTCACTTTATAGAGGGACATGTATTTAAATGTTAGTAGTAAACAGAATGGAGTAAATATTTTCATTTCTCAAAATGCATATTAAATTTCAACTTGATGTGATTAGTGCAACACCAAGAATTCATGAAGTTTAAAAGTGGTCCAAGCACAAGCAAAAGTTTTTTTTTTTTAGTTTTAGGAAGACAGATAATTGAGAACTTCTTATACCTGCATAGTAACCCAGACACTAAACTCAAGTTTAGCCCAGGTCTTCAGGGCAAATCAATCAGATATTACCATGAAAAATGTGAGTTTGGATGCAAGGAGTAAAATGGACTAAATAAAAATGTATTTGAAACTTCCCCTCCTCTTTAATGCCTATGTAACTTCTTTAAAAAAAAAACAAAAACCCAACCTTAGTATTGACCAGTCATTTAAATCTTTGAAGAAAAAGTTGACACTGTTATGCATGAAAACACAGCACATATCCCTCACTCTTTCAACTTCTGAAAATAGCTAGAGAGTTGCAAGTCCAACCATCATCGTCTCCCCAAAACTCCATATTTAGTGGTAATATTTTCTAGAACTTCTTTGAATTTCACTAGAGGTTATATACTGTAGCTTTTTTCCCACTCTAACATTTACAGACAATACTGACCGATGTTTGAAATGATAGATTGGAATTAACCCTCATATTAATTTTAGCTTCTTCCAAAGTGTGCATAGAACAAAGAACCAAAGGACAACATGTTAACTAATAAAGGAAAGAGTAGGTACTTATGACTTAGCAGGTTTCCTTCAGAAGCACTGGGTGTTGGATCTTGAAGCTGATAGTTTAAAAAGTGAACTTCTTTTGAAGCAGAAGGGATCAAAGAAGGCTAGGATAAGCTCAGCACCATAGGGCTCCCAATTGAGGGGTGTGGACCAGATGGCTGAAGAGGTAATGTCAATACAGTGTGCCATGTGCTGTCAGTACCTAGATGATGGATAACAGGATACCAGAAATGGTGGCCACAGTCAGGAGACTCGTCCTTTCCCCAGGTGAAACAAAGAAAGGGATAACGGGTGCTCTCTCACATTCGTAAGTGTGTGAGATGCCAGCATCCACGAGAAAACTCCAGTTCTTCTGAAGCAGAGTGCTACCACTTCTACCATCTGCATCCTGACAAGGCCTTTGGAAGTCAACTCAAAAATTTTTAGCATTATTTTTTGGGGGAAGGGTGATTAAAAAAAATAATCTCAGTGATAATCCCATTCAAAATACTTGATTTTTAAATTAGGAAAATGCGTCTTTTGTCACATTTCAAGGAGTTCAAAACTCTCTCCAAGACTAACCACGGACCCAACACCAGTGACTCTGGGTTTGGAATCTAACTTTTAGTTTAGATTTCCTTAATTGCATTAATAAGCCCAGAGGTTCTCAAACTTTGCCCCATATTAAAATCATCTTGAAAACTTAAAGCATAAGCAAACGACAACAACAAACCTCAATCCCCAGGCCAAGTCATGTCCTGTTCCAATGAAATCAGAGTCTCCAGAGTTGAGGCCCAGGAATCAATATACACGTTTTCAACTCTCCAGGCGATTCCACAGTGCAGCAAAGTTTGAGAAGCAACGCACAGGCCTCTTTTTCTTGTCAGGCAGTTCATCTAAGTGCTCTATGGTCTACATCCACCTTCGCTCTCTGATTTAATCATCGTGTCCGAAACCATCGAGAGGCGTCTGCAGTAGAAATAATTTAGTTGGAATTATCTTGGAAAGAAGAAGCAAAGTTAGATCTAAAGGGTGTGATGCTCTCTGAGCGCTTTCCCTGTCAACAGGCGGGTGCAATTTCCTTAGCGAACGCCAGGGGTCACCGTCTCCCTCCCCGCTCTACCTGGAACGCCTTCCCGTTTCCAACCGCACAAAGAGCCCGGCCTCCTCCCGGGTGACATCACAAAGGGCCGGTCCCCCGCCCCTTCGGCGCCACCACGTGTGTCCCCGCGCCCGGTGGCCACCGACTCAGTCCCTAGCCGGCCAGTTTGGGCAGCGGAGGAGGGTGGTTGGCAGCGGCTGGAAGCTTCGCTATGGGAAGTTGTTCCTTCGCGCTCGCGCGCCCAGTCCTCCTCCCTGGTTCTCCGCAGCCGCTGTCTGAGGAGAGCACCCGGAGGCGCGGGCTGCAGTCGCGGCGGCTTCTCCCCGCCTGGGCGGCCGCGCCGCTGGGCAGGTGCTGAGCGCCCCTAGAGTCTCCTCGCCGCCTCCCTCCTCGGCCCGGCTGCAGCAGTGCACATGGGGTGTTGGAGGTAGATGGGCTCCCGGCCGGGAGGCGGCGGGTGATGCGGCGCTGGGCAGAAGCAGCCGCCGATTCCAGCTGCCGTGGGGCCGCGCGCCCCGGGCGCCCCTGCGAGTCCCCGGCTCAGCCATGGGGACCTCTGCGAGCAGCAGCACCGCCCTCGCCTCCGGCAGCCGCTTCGCCCGCCGAGTCAGAGCCACAATGATCGCGGGCTCCCTTCTCCTGGTGAGCGCTTGGGGAGCCCGGGGGTGGCGGCCGCGCCGGGGCTGAAGGAGCCGCTTTGCCGGAGCCGGGCGGGTCTCCGGGCCCGGGCTTCGGGAGGCGCGGGGCAGGGCCGGCTGGGTTGCGGGGACTGAGGGACTTGTCAGGGAAGGCAGCTCACCGCAGGGCCCCGACCAGGTTATTGGGGGGAATCGCAGGGCTCCGCCGGGGCTCGGGAATGAAGAGCAATTGTTTTCCCTGCAGTCTGGCTTTGCGGGAGGAGGCGCTAGGTGGCCGCCCGGCTTCTGCGCATTTGAGGGCTTTTTCCCCTACCTCGCGCCCCCCGCACCGGCAGCCACAGGCCCCCGCCCACGGCCACTGCCCCTCTGCGTGGTGTGGGGCCAGGGCCGCGGTGTGGGGCTCCGAGGGTCGGCGGAGGCCGGCGCTTTGTTGCAGCTGCAATGTCATGTCGGGATGCTACCGCAGTGGAGAGACTGGTACCAGTGCGCGCCGGCCACCGGACCTCCGGGTGCTGCCGCGCGGAGCTTTCCCCAGCCAGGCGCAAGCTGCCCCCTCCTCCATCGCTTTACCCTCCTCTCTCCCCGCTTGGCTCGGGTGGGGTCTCAGGTTCTGCATGCCGAAATAGAACCGTCAGACCCACGCTCCGGCGCTTTGGAGGAGCCTGCCAGCGCGCTGGCACTCGAATGGGGGGAGGGAGAAGGTTAATTCCCTCCAGTCTTTCCGATCCCTGGTTTACCTGTGCCTAGGCAGGTGACACTGCAGGGTGGTGCAGTCTCCCTCATCGCCCAAACTGCATCCACATCTGGGGTGTGCCCTACATATCCTTCTCCACGTATCTGGTGAAGCCTGAAACCACCCTTGACCAAAAACTTACCCTCAACTTTCCCCAAATTATCTCCCTTTATTTCCAGATATTGGGGTGAAGGGGCAAGTTAGGTGGAAGAAAATTTGAGATCATACCCTTGAGCTTCCTTTGCCTATATTTTATCCCTGCAGGGAGGATGGTGATTCTTAGCTAAAAACCAAACAAAAACAGAAAACAAGAGCTTGTTTTCATGGCAGGGCTGTGTAAGGGAAAAGCAGGCTTGCTGTCTCCTTCCCCAAAAAGGCTTAACGCCTGGCCAGCCAAGAACTGCTCAGATCTCAGGGCATTGCAGTTGCTATGGACTGGGAATTCATCCTACAGAGACACTCTGGTTCCTTGTGTGTGTGTTTTAAGAGGAAGAGAGAGACTAAAGAAAAGTTTGTTAGTGCTAGCATTTATAATGAGGCAAGTCCCAGTCTCCCTTCAGAAACTCTTTTCTGCCCATTTATTATAATGGCATGGTCAAGGTTTATATCTTTGAAACAAGTGTGGTGGGTGGTAAGCAGTAGCGGGGGAATCTCTTGGGACAGTGAACCTGGATTGACAGTCTTGGTGTGGAGAAAAACACATCTAGGTCCATGGGAACATTGATCCTAGTATCAGCAGACTGACAACTATTATCGTTTCTTTTTTCACGTTCTTAGATCCACTACTATGTGTTGGGTGCTTCCAACACATCTGATTATTATATGCCTCATAGAGTCAATTTCCAGATTAAATCTTAAGTCATTGTGCAATACTCCATTTATTTTACCTTTCAGCATAAGGTACGTAATTAAACAAAGGTCTTGATGTAATCAAAGTGTAGTTTGCTTTAACCTAACTGAGAAAAGGCCCAGCTCCTTTTCTTCAATCATCGGGCTAGGGACCCTGGCTCACGCCTGTAATCGCAGCATTTTAAGAGGCCAAAGGGGGAGGATTGCGTGAGTCCAGGAGTTTGAGATCTGCCTGGGCAACATAGTGAAACCTCATCTCCACAAAAAGATTAAAAAATTAGGTGAGTGTGGTTGTGTGCGTCTGTATTCCCAGCTACTCAGGAGGCTGAGGTGGGAGGATGGCTTGAGCCCAGGATGTTGAGGTTGCTGTGAGCTGCGACTGTGCCACGGCACTGCAGCCTGAGTGACAGAGCGAGACCCTGACTCAAAAACCAAAATTAAAGTCATCAAACTCAACTGAACCTAAGCATCGTGACTGGATTTGCAACTAAAGACCTGACAATTTATGCTTGGCTGTTAAAAAATAAAATAAAATTTATAGTCGGGCTTAGGAGCAGTCTCAAAGTGATAACCAATATAGGATTCCTTATTTTTCTGCTAGCTATGCTAAAAAGGCTTCAGTTAAATTCATGGAATGGCATGAGGTTGAGCCCTTCATCCTGAAGGGTGACTGGAGGGTGTACTAGAAATCATCAGGGATTATGTTATAATCCCCATCCAGGGTGGGGAGGAAATGCCTTTTGTCTTTCACATTCTTACTCTGCATGCCCAAGTCCACAGGACAGGCTTTGTTAATGTGTAAAATGATGATCTCATATACTGTTCCAGGAAGTATTTATCCCAGTGGGATCCTTGGCCATGCAAACATGATGAACACCAGATACTGAAGCCTGGGTGCACGTGGCAGGGTATTCAGAACACTACTGGGTGAGGTGGGCAAGTTAGTGACATGCCCACATATTGCAGTTAAAGAGTAGTAATCCGAGTAAAGTGTTCTATGTATTGTGTCTTTTAACGCTCTTCTTTCAAATATCTCCCTTTTTGTGTGACAATATTTATTGCCATCATTTTTGTGTTGTGACTTTTTGTTTGTCATGACTGGCCAACTGCATGAAAGATAGCTTACTGTAAGCTTATAAAAATACAAATATATGTGCACACAATGTAATATAATACATGTACACATACACATATATAGCAATTATATATGTGTAGAGAGAGACCAATTGCTACATGCCAGATGCTTTGTATAGGGTATGTTATTTATCCGCAGCATCTTTGTGAAGCAGGTGATATTATCTCCATTTTATAGTTGAGAAAATGGAAGCTCCCAGAACTTCATTGGTTTGCCCCAGGCCACATAGCTTGCATGTGATATTGCTGGGGCCAGAATCCAGGACTGCCTGACTCCTCAGCTCCTGTCCTCCCCACCCCATGCCACACTGCCTGTTTCACAAGTCCAACTTGCTTGATAATAAAATGCAGCAACAGAGAAGGCTCACTGGGGAAAAGTTGAGATGGTGGGTTGGTTTGTTACAGAACGCGAATGAGAATTACGTGAATGCCTTTGGAAGGAAGTATTCTTGCTGCTTGCACTTCTGTTTCTGATGAGTGTCTACATGATAATAGAAAGTAAAACATACACTGAAAGACAACGGCTGTGTTCAAAAGTCTGTGGCTCAGGTGGACAAAACATTCTTGTTTCTTGACACCAAGTAAGTCTGATGTGCATGGGTGTGTTGTGTCTTCAGAATCTAAGTTTACCTTCCACCATCTTGACTTTACCAATTGTACTTTTCTGCCTGAGACACTCATCCTTGTAAGGCAGAGATAAGATCAATGAGAAGTTTAGTTGTGTGCCAGTGATAAGGAATGCTCTAGAACGGCTTTCCCAGTGTGACACTACATAGTCAGAGATGCCACTTGCATCTGCCTCGGGGAGCTTGCTTTAACTGCATGGATTGGATGTTGGCAGTGAGGCAGTCAGAAGAGAAGGAGCCGTAATTGGTAAGGAAATCAGTTCTGAAGTTTTAGAAACCACCTTTTGCAAGCATTATGAATTCCAGATAGAGGACTATTTTCTGTAATAGCCTGTCCAGCTGTGTGTTTGCCTAGAAAGTATAAAGTAATAGTGTTTTTCTCCGTTATTGAAGCTGGACATGTAGCTTAGTGCTGCCTCCTGACCTTCACTTATCAAAGTACATTACCTGGTACATTGGCAATTCACTTTGGCTGTTTACGCAGGTGTGGAGTGATCTGGTAGGGCTGAAGTTCTGAATCATGTCAAGACTTAATGGCAAATTCAAGCAGAACTTTAAATTAGAGCTGATATTATACCCAAAAGAATTTCTCTTTTCTTTGTATCTTAGCTCTATAATCCTAGAATGTGGAAGCTGTAAGGGAGCATAAAAAATACTGATTTAACACCCTATATTTTTTGGTTGAGAGAAAAAAATACTCTACTGGGGAAGTGACTCATTTTTCATGTTTACAAATGAACTTGCCTTGAGCACCCTTTCTAAGTGAGACACTGCCCTGGGCCAGTGGGAACCCAGAGCTGAATTGGGATTTGGATCTTGTCATTAAGGTACAATTTATATGGTATATAAAATGAGCATGACCATTACCAGTGCTGGTTGGGTTTCACTCGCTCATATGGAGTCTGTGGATGAATGTACTCTACTTACAGTAACACACAAAATATGATTGATGTTAAAATCTTTCAAATACCTGAAGTAACTGGCTGTTAGTCTGAGAGTCAGAGGAAAAAAAAAAACACTTTCAAATCTGAGGATGATATACATTAGCCTCCGTAGAGAAAGTGATTTCTAATTAGAAGACTGGGGAGTGCAGAACCTGTACTGGAATGCAGGAGTCCTGACCGACCCCAAGAGTTATCGTTACAGTCAAAATGTATATAATGGAACTGAGTTATCTCACCTAAACTGTTTCTCAAGGCATATGTTTGAATCTTCCTCAAATCCAGTCCAAAACAAACAAACCTCTAGTGTACATAAACTCTACAAGTGAATCAAGTCAG
>NW_016107649.1:1955643-2070692 GCF_001604975.1 Cebus imitator | reverse complement strand
AAAAAAAAAAAAAAAATCCTTGTAAATGGGATTTAAGGACTACCTTAAGTTGGGAGGGGAAAAAAAGGAGACTTGAAAAGGCATGTATCCACCAACTACCTGCATTACATGTTTTAGTGTGACTAAAAGTCTATCAAGTGGGATATGGTAAGCACAGGTCATGCTGTATTTTCCGGGGCAGTTTGCAGACAGTCCTTTTCTCTGGGTGTGCTCGTATTGGGTAGGAGCAGGTTGGTGTGAGCTTCTGGGCTGGCTCTGTCAGGTGGTCTTTGTCCTTTCTGCACTGTAGAGCAGAATGTGGGGACATCACACTTTAACTTTGCAGGCGACTAAATCCAAGAAGATGAGAGGTGAAGCCTCTTTGGAGGCTGCATAAGACAGTTTGCAAATTAATTTTGTGCTCAGCTGGTCCTTCATAAAGCATATGAACTTTAAGTGCCTTAAATAAAGATCTTTTTTTGGTTTGTTTGTTTTTTGGTGACAGGAAATAGGCACATTATCACACCATTACTATTCAGGGGCTGGTATGAATTGAGTGACTTTTCCTTGTGCTTATTTTCCAGTAAGCACTAGTATTCTCTTGGCTTTCTTTCCCCAAGCAGGCCTGGCAAATTCCGGTGATGTCAGGTCACCAACAACTTCTTGGCAAACTCAGGTGTTTCTCTTCTGTGGCAAGAAGAGCCCAGGTTATCTCAGAGCTTTGGGCATGTGTCCAATAATCACTTGGAGCTGACTCAGTCTGGATCATTAGACAAAGATATGTCTGTTTGACAGAATGATAACGGGAGCCATAATAGGAATCAACATGGTCCCCAAAGTTGAATCCTCATTTAGCTTAGCAGAAGGCTGGGCTTTGTGGTGTAGCAGCAACAGCTGCTGAGCCTTGATTATTTAGGAATAAGGGCGAGATCATGAATAAATACTGGCATTGCCCCAGTGTTTGTGTTTGTCAAATACCAAAAAATAAAATAGGAATCCTAAATTGGCTTGCATGCTGCCACCTGGCTTTCCTACCACTTTCATTTCTAGCATGAATTCAAGAGGAGAGGAGCTTGGGCAGAGGTTATAACCTGGGAGGAACCTGGCAGATATCAGTGAGTACAGGCAGGACTTAGGGCTATGCAGAGGTGGGGTTCACTGATACTTAGGCTGTTGACTCAAAGTAATAGTGAGCAATAGTGATCTCAGATCAGTGAGCAATAGCTATCTCACTGTTCTTGAGAGGTGTTAAAAGCCACCAGAAGATTTTCTTGTCTGTATCCTGGCTTTGGAGATGACAGATGTTTGCAGTGGTGGGAAAGTTGTGCTCAGAGAGATCTCAAGCAAGTGTGGGACTGAGCAGGTTGTGGGTGGGGATCAGGATGCTGCCCTGTGACTTCATACTAAAAAATTATACCTAAGACTTTGTGCTAAACAAAAATAAAAACAAGAAAAGTAAAGGGGTACTCAGTAAGCTAAGTCATAGCAAGGCTCATTATCTAATCTTTATATACTTTTCTATTTGTTCCTCTGCTGTCAGTGCTGCTGTGTGGCTCTGTTGCTTGGCGCCCTTGCAAATCTATCTGTTTCGGGAAAAGGAACATGAGCTTAATGGATTTAGAGAAGAGGAGTGAGTCCATGAGTCCTGGAATCAAATGAGAGCAGCTGTGGATTCAATAGAGCTTCAGTTTTGAGAGCCCAGAGGGGAGGAATAAGCAAGTGGGTGTTATTATTCATCATTGATATTGTTATCATTCGCCCTTATTTATTGAGTACGTATCTTTGACATTGGTTAAATACCTTCTACAAATGATCTCAGTAAATCTGACAAGTCCGTAAGGTAGTAGCATTAGCCCCATTATACAGATAATGGAATGAGGTTTGAGAAATCTTATGGTCATGGAGTTGGCAACTGCTGGAGAGAGGTTTTAAATCTAGGTCAGTGTGGCTTTGTGCACGTTGCTTTTTCTGCAAGTTGTTGGTAGGCGATAGGTCACCTTAATTTATCAGAATTTTGTTTTCTGTAAAGGGAATGATTTAACCAAAGAGTTGAACATTCTCTTTCCAGAAATTTAATGAGCAGTTCTGCACGGCGGTGGTGCTTGGAAGTTTAGCCAAAACTACTGGTTATGAAGTGAGAGCAACCTGTGTGTGGATTGAAAGAGAAGGGTGTGCAGTCATTGGTAAGCATTTTCCTGTGGTGTGACTCTGACGGGCAATGGTGCCATGGCTAAGATGGAAAGATACTCCTGCAAATTGAAATGTTATAAATAGGGAATGGATGCTTTGCTTTCCTGCTACTTGGGTCATTTTGAAAAATATTTGTTTAGTGAGTAACCATGTGACGGGTTCTGCTTAGCAATGTAGTGTCAACTCACTTATCCTGAGAACTGGAGGACCTTTTAGGGTCTTCTTTGTTGCCAGCCTAATTGTTTGTATAGGATAAGTGCATGGGCTTGTACCATCTGTTATTAGTATTTCCTTTGTTCACTTTTCATTTCAGGTCTCTTAGAAACTGGTTTAACTCCATGATTTGAGGGGGTGTCAGAGGTCACGTGATTGTGTGTGGTTTGTCACAGCCACTGCTGGCACTCGCTTAAGTAAGCTTTTAAACATCACTTCGTAGGTTGTAGAGACTGAGTAAACCAGGAAAAGGCAAAGGGTGAGAGGAAATTAATCGTATGTCCTGGAAAACAGGTTCGAATTCTGATCTCTCAGATAACCTTTGGGACAAGACCATTGTTAGATTTCATCCTCTATCTGGCCAGGTCAGCTTACCCAGGATTAGAAGAGGCAGGAGTGTTGGGAAGGAAGAAAGAGATTCTAAGGCAAGTGGTAACAAGTCCCCAGAATAATTTAGCTGGATATTTTTTGTTAATCCATTTTGTGATGGTATTAAAAAAATACCCAAGAATGGGTCATTTATAAAGAAAAGAGGTTTATTTCACTCACGGTTCTGCAGGCTTTGTAAGAAGCATGGAGTTAACATCCTTTTGGCTTCTGGTAAGGCCTTGGGAAGCTTTTAGTCATGGCAGAAGGTAAGGGCAGCTTATGTGTCACATGTTGAGAGAGGGAGCAAGAGAGAGGGAAGGAAGTGCTAGGCTCTTTAAACAACCAACTCTGGTAGCAATTAACAGAGAACTCAGTTATCACCAACAGGACAGTGCCTAGCCATTCATCAGGGGTCTACCTCATGAACCAAACACCTCCCAAGAGGCTCCACCTCCAACACTGAGGATCACATTTCCACATGGGATTTGGAGGGGACACACACCTAACTATAACATGATTCAATCTTTGCAATTCCTTTATGTTTGGAAGTCCATGACTCTTCTCTCCTCTTGGGTTTAAACCTTGCAGACCTGGTCAAAGAAAAATAACAAAATGGACAAGGTTTGTGTGCGTTTCCTCATTTGGAATGCTCAGGGCTAATGTTGTTTTTCCATTTCAGCTTCTCAAAGACAATATGCTAGTCATCTTTGTGTTTCTGGCTCAATATCCTGACACATAGTGATTAAGCAATAAATGATGACTGAATTTCAGAAGGATCTTGATTTAAACTAACTGTTCATGCATTCTAGACAAGTTAGAGGGTAGTTGGAGCTAGAGTTACGTCTCAGTACTTTGAACTAAAACTGAAGGGTAGCTGACTTAGTAAGAGAGAACAATTTAAACTTAAGTTGGCAGACTAGAAGAACCTAGTGAGTGTAGAATTCTCTTTATGCGTCATTCCAATTCAATTCTCTTTGTTTACAGTATTTGTGTATAGTTAAAACGAATGTGTATGTACCTGCTTGTGTTCTGCTTTTCTTAGTGTAGCTATTTTCTGTTGTCCTACAGAGGTTTATTTATATTTTATCTATTTAATAAAATTTATGGAGCATCTATTAAATGTCAGGCATTGCTAGACTCTGGGTATATGATAGTGAAAGGTTATTCATGGTCTTTCCTTCTTGGACTTCGCAGAGGGGATGATGCTTAATTAGAACCAGCCATTTAAAGAACAGACAGAAGAGTATGCCAGGAGGAGGGAACAGTATGTGGGATGGCCCAGAGGGAGGAAGAGCCTATGTGTTCAGAGAATAGAAAGAAGGTTATGGTGACTGAGGCTGAAAAGGCGGGCAGGGGCCATATCATACAAGATTCTTTAAGGAATCAGGACATCACTCAGTGCAGTGGGAAGCAGGGTAATAATATGACTTGAATGCAATTAAAAAAAAAAACCTCGCTGTGGAGAATGGATTAGAAAAGGGGAGCATAGAAGCTGGAGGCCAGTTAGCACCTTTTACAATAATTCAGGGTAGAGATGATGGTGCTAGGGCAGTGAAAATGAAGATGGGGATTACTAGATAGAAATTTTGGAGAGAGTTCGCTGATGGTGGGATAGGAGGGAGCAAGTGATACTGAAAGAAAGTGGTGATCAAGGCTGATTCCTAGGTTCCCACGTTGAGCAGTCTATGGTAGTCTGATTACTTTGAAAAGGAAGGCTTGGGGAGCAGCGAGTGAAGCAGGGAGGCCTTAAGTTTGGATGCATATTGAATAAGTTTGAGGTGCCCGTGATTCATGTCAGTTCAAGCCTTTATGGCTGCCACTTTTTAATAGCTCTGTCCCCTCCAGCTGGCACTGTGTTGATCCATTCCACTGTTGGATGCTTGGCTTGCTGTCTCTTTGATCTTCCACTGCGAGTAGCACTAATGAAGTTGTCTCTGTACAAACCAATTACTTTTTCCTTTCAGGTTGTTTCGCCAAGGTGTGTTCCTCAAAGTGGAATTGCTGGGTCCAAGGAAGTGAATGAACAGTTTTATGGCTTTTGCTGTACATTGCCAGATTGTAGTCCAGAAGAACGGAATTAATTTAGAATGCCACCAGCCAACTATAAATGTGCTTTCTAGCCTACAAGCCTTTGAGCATTGGAGTTTATAACTTCAAATTATTTATGCTGCTTTAATGTAGATGTGTGAGGGTCCTTGGTTGTGCAAATTTGAATTTCAGTAGTTCCTAGGGATGTCAAACATTTATCCACAAGATGATCTCCTTTGTAATTATGTACTCATGTAGCCCTCTGTCATAACTATTAAGTAGAAGTAATGTTAGTCACATTTGCATGAATTCTTTATATACATTTTTAGTTTTATAAGCTTTTATTAGCAGTGTATGTCACATTTTTACATTCTACCTTTAATAGTATTATATTTAATAACATAAAAGTTGAGATTTATGTTTTTATTTTTGAGACAGAGTCTCGCTCTGTTGCCCAGGCTGGAGTGCAGGTGACACGATCTCGGCTCACTGCAACCTCTCCCTCCTGGGTTGAAGCGATTTTCTGTTCTCAGCCTCCTGAGTAGCTGGGATTACAGCATGCACCACCATGCCTGGCTAATTACTGTATTTTTAGTACAGTCGGGGTTTCACGATATTGGCCATGCTGGTCTCGAATTGACCTCAAGTGATCCTCCCACCTTGGCCTCCCAAAGTGCTGGGATTACTGGCATGAGCCACCACACCCAGCTGAGATTTATGTTTTTAAACCTGTTTTCTTTTTTGTGTCTGAGAATATTTTCATTTTGTTGATGCTGTTCATTTGAACAGAAATTGATCCATTTTCAGGTGCAGTAAACTATTTTAATAACTTAGAATTTTCTTTTCTTTTTTTTCTTTTTTTTTAAGACAGAGTCTTGCTCCATCGCCAGGTGCCAGACTGGAGTGCAGTGGCACAATCTCGGCTCACTGCAACCTCTGCCTCCTGGGTTCAAGCAATTCTCCTGCCTCAGCTTCGCAAGTAGCTGGGATTACAGGCATGCGCCACCATGCCCAGCTAATTTTTGTATTTTTAATAGAGACGGAGTTTCACCATGTTGGCCAGGATTGTCTCGATCTCCTGACCTCGTGATCCGCCCGCCTCGGCCTCCCAAAGCGCTGGGATTACAGGCATGAGCCACTGCCCCGGCCAACTTGGAATTTTCTATGTGATCTTTTAAATGTTGGGTTTGTTGACTTTTTGGACTCCAGTGTCGTATTTGTGATAAGAAACTACGTTAATGTGTTCTGCAAGATAGTAATACACATTGCATGAGAAAAGGGTTGTATAGTCAAATATGTTTGGGGAGTGCTAGGTTCAGCTGGGTCATTTCTGGCAGCTCTCCTGCAGGGCCTGCTGGGGCCTTCAATAGGTTAATATTAATTGTGCCTTTCTGACAGAAGGCTCTAATCAGGAGCACTTTCTAAACTTTTAGACCAGAGGCTAGTAAACTTTGTCTGTGAAGGGCCAGATGGTATCATATTTTCAGCTTTATGGGTCATGTAGTTTCTGCTCTAACTATTTAATTCTGCGTTTGAATGGTGAGAGCAACCCTAGGCAATACCTAAGAGATTGGGTGTGGCTGTGTCCCAATAAAGCTTTATTTGTGGACACTAAAATGTGATTTTCATATAATTGTTATATGTCACAAAATATTAGTATTCGATTTTTAAAAAACTATTTAAAATGGTATAAAAACTATTATAATATTTTGAAAAAAACGTTTAACTGTTCTTAGCTTGTGAGCAATACAGAGACAGGCAGGTGCTGGAACTTACTCTTTTAAAGTTTTTATTTATTTATTTAAATCTGCTGTGTCACCCAGGCTGGAGTTCAGTGGCATGATCACAGCTCACTGTGGCCTCAACCTCCTGAGCTCGAGTGATCCTCCTACCTCACTCAGCCCCCTGAGTAGCTGGAACACCACAATACCTGGCTCCTTTTTCAAAAAATTTTTTTGTAGTGACAAGGCCTCCCTATTTTGCCCAGGTTGGTCTCAAACTCCTAGGCTCAAGCAATCGTTTCCCCTTGGCCTCCCATGTGCATTCTTTTTTTAGACCATAGAATCATTAATATCCCATGGGACTAGATCAGGAAAACTCACTTAATGTGGGAAATGCTTCCTTAAATTCTGCTCCAGTTATCTAAAGTGTACTTATTAATAGCAAATCCTTTCTGCTCTCTGTGTTTTCTCATTTGCTATAACCAAGTTTTTATTTTAGATGTTTTGAAAATGCCAGTGGGCCCAAGTTTTTCTTTTAACACTTTACTGTGCAGTCTGTATTTTTTGTTTTGTTGTATGCTCTGTCCAGGACAGTTTGTTTCAGATTATAGCTTTTAAAAATCTGGTCTTTGATACACTTCTCAGGAACTGAATATTTGCATTTTAATTGGGGTGTTTTGAAAGACTGTCTTGGCCAGGTGTGGTGGCTTACACCTGTAACGCCAGCACTTTAGGAGACTAAGGCAGGTGGATCACTTGAGGTCAGGAGTTCAAGACCAGCCTGGTCAACATGGTGAAACCCCGTCTCTACTAAAAATGCAAAAATTAACCAGGCGTGGTGGCACACATCTGTAATCCCAGCTACTGGGGAGGCAGAGGCACGAGAATTACATAAATCTAGGAAGCAGAGGTTGCATTGAGCCAAGATTGTGCCCCTACACTCTAGCCTGGGTGACAAAGCGAGACTCTGTCTCGAAAAACTAAAAAAAAAGAGAGGATTTTCCATCACTGGTTAGAAAATCTAAAAAATAAAATAAAACTAAAAGATTGTAAAAATATAGTCCATTGTTAAGTTGGTGAGAGTGATAATTAAAATAACATTTATGGAACACTTACTATGTGTCAGACAAGTTCTGCCTGCTTTATCTGTATTAACAATTCATTCTCAAAACAGTCTTTTAAGAGTAGATATTGTTAATTAACTCCTTTATACTAATGAGGAAGCAGAGATACAAAAGTGAGCCATTTGCCAAGGCCACCCAGAATTAAGGATAAAAAAAACCAACATGTTTTTCTACTCACACACAAGGCTCAACACACTACCTTTAACACCAGATTCTCCAGTGGATACCAACTGAGTGCCCTCTAATTCAAGTCAGTTCTGACACTATCTACCTTGAGGTAGTGTCGGATCCCACAGTCTAAAGACTGTCCCAGAGGACTGCTCCCAATGACTGATGTCAAACACAAGCCGTAGGTTATTTTGCCTGTGCTTCAGTTTGACTGACTATAAATCAAGGTTCCCACAACCCCTTCCTCAGGTTTGATTAATTTGCTAGAGTGGCTTACAAAATTCAGGGATACACTACTTACTCAGCCTCCTGAGTAGCTGGGACTACAGGTGTGTACCACCACACCCAGCTCCAGTTTCTTAATATAATAAAGGATATGGATGAACAGCTAGATGGAAGAGATGCATAGGGCAAGGTGTATAGAAAGGGGCATGAAACTTCCATACCCTTTCTGGGTGTGGCACACTGCAGGAACCTCCAGGTGTTCAGCTGCCCAGAAGCTCTCCAAACCCCAGTCCTTTTGGGCTTTTATGGAGGCTTCATTACTTAGACGTGATTGATTATATCACTGGCAATGGGTGATCAGCTCAACCTTCAGCCCTTCTCCCCTTCACTGAGGTTGGAAGTGGGGCTGAAAGTCCCAACTCTCTAATCATACCTTGGCCTTTCTTGTGACCAGTCTCTATGATGAAGCTATCTAGCAGCCCACAGTCACTAATCATCTCATTAGCATACAAAAAACATTCTTATCTCTGGAGATTTTAAGGCTTAGGGTATTGCCCCAGAAAACAAGGATAGAGACCAAATGTGTATTTATTATATCACAGTATCACACCTAGCTAGTTCCTGCTAGATGTGGGCTGCTTGGCAGACTATAGGCTAAAATATTAATGGGTTTTGTTTATGCGTGATTTTTTATTTTATTTTTTTAATATTTAAAGATGGGGTTTCACCATTTTGGCTATGATGGTCTCTATCTCTTAACCTCGAGATCCGCCTGCCTCAGCCTCCCAAAGTGCTGGTATTGCAGGCGTGAGCCACCACACCTGGCTTATGCGTGCTTTTATGCTGGAGTTGCTGCACTGGCCGTAGTCATTGGTTTTGCCTTGGTTCATATGCTTTTCCGTAAATCCTTAGTGAGCACCAAGTAGCATTCCTTCTGTATCTTTCCTCTGTCTTGCATGGAATGCCAATTCATTTACTACTTAGTGACTAAATAAATGGGGAGCCTACTCTTGGCTTCTTCATGTATGCAGAAGTCTTAGAAATAGTTATTTCTAAGGAGACGGAAGGAGATGAGGTTCTGTGACTGCAGGACTGAGTGCTGCTGAGAGTACACACTCCTGCTTTGCAGGTTCCAGGGAAAACAGCACCTGGGTTAAGTCTCGCCTGGCTTTTCTTTTTTTCCAGTGTCCCCTGAGCTTGCCTCCTCTGGTCCTGCAGTCAGTACATTCTAGCCTTGGCATCCTCTATGTTCATCAGCTTTAAAAACAGTCCCTGCTTTGCCTTAGCAACAGAAGACTTTTTTAAATCAGAGAGGATAGTACAAAATGCAGGAGTTGACCAAATTTATGCAACGTAACTGGGAACAGTTCTGTCTGTGATTTGTGGAAGCTCTGTCCTTGAAGCTTTCCTCTTTGTGCATTCCTTTCCCTCTCTCCCTGCCACTCCCCTCCTACCTCCCTGGCTTAAAATCTACAGGATTCTAAGCAGCCAGTGTCTTGATATTACACATTCAATGTGATGCTCAAAATAAAATGATCAGAAATTCTGGAAGGTCCAGCTCTGCCTGGCTTTTGCCTTTTGATCACCTGTTATCATGTTTTATATTCACTATCTCAGGAATAATGTATATTGCCCTATCATATTTTATATTCACTATCTCAGGAATAACTTGCTTGCATTATCATCTCTACAGTAACTAGGCTTCCTCTTCAAAATATTAGTTTTATGCAGCATTAAAAAAACTCTGCAGCAAACTCATAGGCAGTCTTCCTGCCTGCCTCTTATGAATAGAAAAAAAGTTTATCACTGCCTTCTCTTTGCTCATTTTCCATTAAAAATTATTAGAATTTGATAGGGAGCAAGAATGACAAAAATATGTTGTAACCATCAGCTGTGAGGAATCTTTTGTTTGTTTGAAGGATGAGGTCATGGAGTAAGAATTGTTAAAGAATAAATAGGCATCGACATTCTGACATGTCTTTGCAAATCTGGGTGCTTCTTGTCCTTAGGCCCATCTCTAGAATAGATGTGACAACAGGACAGGTGTGATGTGGCTCACCAGGGTGAACGCGGAAGCCCAGGGAGTCTTTACAGTTGGTTATTTAGAGCTACCTCCTCCCTCTTTTGAAATTTGTATTGTTCTGGGTTTACCTTTTAATCATTCAGTGGGCATTTATGGTGCTCATAAATCCTGTACAGTTTGGGAAGGCACACTGATATTTGCCTCATTTATCCATTGTTGGTGAAATAAATGCCCTAGATAGATGAAATTTTCCAAACAACTCATGTTTCAACTAGGATGGAGCATAGATAATTTCTAGAGGAAAATTGCTGCTTATAATTCTAATTGACAAGTTAGTATTACCTTTTTTAAAGAAATAAGAGGGAAGGCTGGGTACAGTGGCTCATACCTACAATTCCAGCACTTTGAGGGGCTAAGGTGGCAGGAACCCTTGAGGCCAGGATTTTGAGATCAGTCTGGGCAACGTAGTAAGACCCCGCCCCTCACCAAAAAAAAAAAAAAAAGAAAGGAAAGAAATGAGAAGGGAATGTTTTAACTCTTTGATACATTTGCTTGTCACCTTAAGCACCCTGCAGAGTGTAATTCTCGTCAGCCATTTGTAGTTCTGTTAAAACAGAGTGATGTCCTGAGGGTCTTTGGAGGTGAAATGAAGTATTTGCCCTTTTACTGAAGGGTATAAGACCAGACTGCTTTATCTCTTGAGTTATTGTGGCTACATTGTGAAGGCTTTGGGTTTTCTCCTGCTCCCTTTTAAACCTGTGCTCATCTTTAGCAACCTTTTCTATGACCACTTTTAATATGCTGATTCTAATTATTTATGATCTGTAAGTCCATTCATTCATTTATTCAGCTAACACTTGTCAGATATTACTGTGAATTGGTTCCTTGAGGGCTTGGATAGCACCAGTAAATGAAATAGACCTGATCCTTCTCCTCATGAAGCTTGTGATCCACAGGGGAAGACAAGCTAAACAGAAAAATGTGTAAGTACAAAATTATGGTAGCCATACTTGGAGGGGGGAAAAAGGGAATGAGGGGATCTTGTGAAACTTGTTTTCATTAGTGAAGAGGCGGTCAGGGATGGCATTCCAGAGAAAATCATATCTCTGTTAAAGACTTTGCCTTTCATCTAAGTCATGTGGGAAGTGATTGAGAGTTTTAGGCAGGGGATGAAAGGATGGATTTGGTGTGTGAGTTAGAGTGGGCGTCATGAAAGGAAGCCAAGATCTCAGTACTCATTGCTAAACTCTCAGAGGTCTGATGATTCCTGTGAGTGAGCTTCCGCTCTCTCTATTTTTTTATATTTCTTTTGACTGCATTATGCAGGTGTTGACAGACTTTTTCTATAAAGGGCTGGATAGTATATTATCCAGCATATAGTATATATAGTGCATTCTATAAAGGGCTGGATAATATTTTAAGTTTGAAGGCCATAAAGTATCTTTTGCAACTATCCAACTCTGCCACTGTAACATGAAAGCAGCCATAGTCAATACCTACATGAATGGCTGAATTCTAATCGTGTTTATAAGAACAACTGGCATGTAGGATTTAGTTTGCTGACCCCTGGTTTGAAGGATGCTTTGCTTCTTATTTCCATGATCTTCATTATTGAGGTAGTTGTGCAAGGGAGGAAATGCAATCTATGTGGTTGTCCCTGGCCTTGAGCTGCTTATAATCATTATGGGAAGATAAGTATATATACACTTATGAGGCCATCAGCAAACATCACAGGACAATATGTAATTAGGCACCAATATGATGAACAGAAACAGGAAATGTGATGAAGAGTTCACTCATCTACTTGGAATCTGGGTGTCTAGAAATAGTTTCAAAGGCTTCACAGGGAAGGTGGAACTTGGCAGATATAATTGTAAACACTTAGAGGGTTAGAGGTGAATACAACCTATTCCGACTTGCAAAGTTTAGTGATGCAGTGTTAGAAGATGAACAAAAGCAAATCACAGAACACTGTGTGTAGACAGTCCCCGTTGGGTATGTAAGACAAAGCAAAAATCCATGAGAATAGCCAATTTAAGGTATGCATGCTTGTATGTATATATTAGGTGCAAATGCTCAGAAAAGTGTCTGGAAACATGTGCACCAAAATTAAGAGTGAATCTCTCTGGAGATGAGTAGATTTGAGCAGAGACTTAAATGTTTTACTCTATATTTCTTAATTGTTAGAATTATTACACGAATATTTATTTTCATCATAAAAATACTAATTAATACCTGGCAGTATTAAAACAATGTGCCAGATTGGTTAAGAGGCTGAGAGAGTGGTGCAGGGAGTGCGACTGGGTGGTCTCCAAAATGTGTCTCAGAATCAGAGATTAGAGCCCTTAGTTCAGGGTGTCCAGAACTTGGATGAGCATCAGAATCACTTGGAAAGCTGAAAAAGAAAATGAACCAAAGCTAAAACCAAATAAACTCCTGGCCCCATTGCAGACTCACAATGATCTTAGATGATGGGGCTGGGATGTTAATTTTTTAAAAAGCTTCCCAGGTAATTTTGATGCTGCCTTTGAGACCTGAGGCTTTGGTGAGCCTCTGGTTTAGTTTATCCAACTCTGTACAAATGAAGGAATTAAGGATCTTGACCAGGTAGGACTCAGCCTCAGATCTTCTGGCTCCCACCTTCTTGCACTTTTCAGTGATTGTGTCCCCTGATTCAGGTGTTTTCCTAGCATTAGCTTTGGGTGGCGTCTCAACTTGTTGTCCTGTTATACAGAAACCTTTTTTGTTTTAAGCAGAGTTTCACTTTTGTTGCCCAGACTGGAGTCCAATGGTGTGATCTCGGCTCTCTGCAATCTCTGCCTCCCAGGTTCAAGCGATTCTCATGTCTCAACCTCCCAAGTAGCTGAGATTACAGGCATGCGCCACCACGCCTAGCTAATTTTGTATTTCTAGTGGAGATGGGGTTTCTCCATTTTGGTCAGGTTTGTCTAGAACTCCTTGACCTCAGGTGATCCGCCCCCCTTGGCCTCTCAAAGTGTTGGGATTACAGGTGAGAGCCACTGCGCCTGGCCGAAATCATTCTTAAATGCCACTTTTGAATGGGATCCACCTCACCCTCATTACCCATTGCTTCACTCCCAGATCAACATTGGGAATGATTTTTACAGTGGTTTAATTTTCTCAGAAATCAGAGGATTGCCACCAGGCTAGTGGGAAAAGCCCTAGTTTTAGATCATGAGTTGACTAAAAGGCCCAGGAAAATGGCTTTTCTCAAGTGCCATTTGAGTCTCTGTAAAGAGAAAGGGACATTGCCAACTCTTCCTCTAGCAGGGTTTCAATCAGGCAAAAGAGCCCGTGAGCAGTCCCTCCAGCTTTGTAGGACAGGTTGGGTTAACTGTTTACTTCAGAATTGGAAAAGGCCTTTGAGGTCCCTCTATCTAGTTCAGTAATTTTCAGACATGTTTTAGGAGTAAACCCTCCTGCAAATGAATTCTTACTTGGAAAGCCCCATTTGCAAATTGGTAAAGTGGAGCTGCTTGGTTTAGACAGAGATGGGGGGCTTGGAGCCTACCTCCCACCCCTCCCTGGTCCAAGGGGCATCCTGAGAACTGTGTTCTGTCCAGTGCTCTCTTAAGGTCTATTTGAAAACCACTCGTTTCTTTCTTTTTTCCCCTTCTTTACGTAATCATTTACCAAATTCAGCTGACCTGAGCCCTCAAATCTGTCACCTTCTCTCCATTTCCACATCTGCCACCCTAGTCCTGGTCACCGCTACCTTCCATGTTGGCTTTCACCTTCCAACTGGGTTTTCTCGTCTATTCTCCCCCATACCACTTTCACCCTCTGCTCTGAAGCAGATAGCTTTTTTATTCACAGATGCATTTATATGCTTCTTCCTCCCACTTATTATGTAAACATTTAATGACTTCTCATTGCATTTTGAATTAAGATCAGCACATGGAGCCTCTTCAGATGTAACTGTGGCCACTCTGTTGCATCTTGAGATAGAGCCACAAGCTTTTTAGCTGTGCTGAGCTTCCTTCTGTTTCACACTTTTGCTCTGGTGTTCTCTCTGCCTAACCCCTCTTCACTGCTTCTTGCCTGGGGTTAATTTCTGCTTCGCCATCCTTATGAGCTGTATCCAAAACATTTCTTTAACTTCCCTGAGCTAGGAAACACCTGTTAAATTTCCTCATAAGATTCTGTATTTCCCTTTCTCAGTAGTGATCTCAATTCTAATTGAGAAATTACTGGTATATTCTTTTTTTTTTTGTTTGTCCCAGCCTAGAATGTAAACTTCAGAAGGGCTGGAATAGGGTTCTCAAGGTTCTGTCCTCAGCCCATGGCATGGTGTCATGCACACACCTGTTAGGTCTTCAATAAGTATTTGCCTAATGAATTCATAGTGTCTAGTTTTTGCACAAATCTCACTTCTAGTGTTCAGCCCGGGCACGACTGCAGAGGGATCATTGTTTGTTGGCTCTGCTTGTGGGAGCTGGAATTGTCTCTGGTTATATGAGGTAATTTAAAGGTCTGTTTTTAGCGACACATTGTCTAAAGTGGGTTACCTAGTATGATACAGTTTAAACAGGGCCGAGTTTTGCTTTTAATTAGAAACTTGATCTGTTATTCCAAAAGAGCAAAGAGCTCTAAAATCCACTGAAAGTCTGAGAGAGTGTGGGGGCTGTGGAGTTTGGAGGTGGGTTTTATGTACAGCTAGGAAAATCTCTTTGGTAACTCAGTAATCAGAGTTCCCTACTTCAGATTTAGAAGTGCATATTTGGGGGGAAATACAGAAAGCTGTAGGAAGCCTACCCCAACTCCACATCCAAATACACACATACTTGCTATTCATGACCTCCTGTGCTCGCTCTGCAGACCACCCTCATGAGTGTGTGTAGGTGTCTGACTGCTCATCCTCCCACACAGGTAGGGAGACTGACTTAGATCACACAGCACGCCAGAGTGATGATATTCATCACTGACCACCATCCCCTGCCCAGATCTTGGGTTTGGTTCTCTTCTTTCATTAATTGAAGTGTAATAACCTGCCATTTGGGTTACTAATACAGCTTTCAAACTTTCAGAACACTGCAGCTATCTAAAACTGCTTTTGCCTGTAGACACTCCAGGAAGTACAGAGCAGAGCCACTTTTGCAACCTGTTGGGTTGGGTCTTTAGTGGAGAGATAGGGTCTAATCTTGTTGTTGGTATTCTTTTTTTTTTTTTGAAATGGAGTCTCACTCTGTCATCCCAGGCTGGAGTACAGTGGCTCGATCTTGGCTCACTGCAACCTCTGCCTCCCAGGCTCAAGAAATTCTCCCACCCCAGCCTCCTGGGTAGCTGGGATTATAGGTGCATGCCACCGCACCTGGCTAATTTTTGTAGTTTTAGTAGAGATGGGGTTTCACCATGTTGACTAGGCTGGTCTTGAACCCCTGACCTCAAATGATCTGCCCATCTTGGCTTCCTGAAGGTTTGGGATTACAGGCTTGAGCCACTGTGCCCGGCTGGTATTCTTGACAACTGTAACTTGGGCTCCACAGGATGGGTCCTTTTATCCAGTGCATCTGCTGTGCTCAGAAAAAGGTGGCTGGGGCTTATTTTGCCAGTAGAAGGAGCAAGAAAAGGAAAGGTAAAATTAGAAGGGAAAGAGGAAGACATTACAGAATTGATCATGAAGCAGGAGGTTTTTTTTCAGGCTCCAATATGAGGTTAAGTTTCTTAACAAGAGAATCAATAACTGTCCTTTTTTTGGTGAGGGGAGGGTCTCTACAGAAAAAGTGAATATACCCTCATAAACTGAAAATTAGTTTTCTATATTGTCATTTAACTAGATGAGCAGCTCTGGGATAGGGGAAGGGACTTCCAGGGAAATACTTTTGATTCAACTAGTTAAATTTTGGGGTGGGAGGGAATTGAACCTTGAATTAAGTGTCAAGGTGCTAAAAAGACAGACAGTTTCTGATCACTATGAAAAAAATTCTGGTTTATTCTCTTAGTCACTGGTATAGAAGCCAGTTTAGAAGGAATTTGTCCTGCTGGGTAGCTGATAGTTTGAGGCAGCCATGATTTTCTTGACACATAAACTTCATAAAGGATAGTAAAAACTGTTGGAACTTCTCAATATTCATTAACGCAGAAAAACTTTCTCTTAATAATCTCCCCCCCTCTCTTCTCAGAAGAACCTCAGGATTTAGTCCCACAAATATAATTTCCTTTCCCCTAAGTGCCTGTTGACCCCCTCTTGCTGGGTCTAGCTTTGTGCTTCCTCTCCTGGGTGACTGCAGGCCCATGCTTTCCTAGCTATGGTTTTCAGAGGCTGAACAAACAGGGTGTGAATCAAAAAGCATAAACTCTGTTGTTTAAAGCACATTACAAAAATGCCAAGGGCCTGCCTCCGTTTTGAAAAATAAAAACGAAAAGTTTAGCTTCATGTAGGCAAACTGTCTGAAAAAATCACACCATGACTATCGGGTAATGCCAAACAGGCAGTCTGGTGCTGTGGAAGTGGCAACTTGAATGTATGCCTTCCAGGTTCTCAGTTGATTTGTCCTGGCATCACGAAATGTCAGCTTAACATTGGGATTGGGAAAAGGAAGACAACTATTAAGCAAATAATTTTCTTGTTGCATTTGGATTTTGACTAGTATATAACTTTTTTTTTTTTGAGGTGGAGTTTTGCTCTTGTCACCCAGGCTGGAGTGCAATGGTGCGATCTCAGCTCACTGTGACATCCACTTCCTAGGTTCAAGTGATTTTCATGTCTCAGCTTCCTGAGTAGCTGGGATTACAAGCATGCACCACCATGCCTGGTTAGTTTTGTATTTTTAGTAGAGGTGGATTTCATCATATTGGCCAGGCTGGTCTCGAACCCCTGACCTCAGGTGATCTGCATGCCTCAGCCTCCCAAAGTGCTGGGGTTACAGGTGTGAACCACTGCACCCAGCTGTATTTAACATTTTAAATCTCAGCTACAACATGTTTTCACACACATATTCTCAACTGATTTTTATAATCAATTTGAGAGGCATTGTCAGTTTCGTTTTACACATGGAAAATAAGGACGTAGAGACAAAGGTCAGGCACTAAAACCAAGGCATCACAGCCAGTAGGTCAAGCACTAGGGTGGGATATAAGTCTTCGTTTCTCTTTTTCTACTATGTTGCAGCAGTCCTGTCAAGAGGATGCAGTCCTGGTCAGATCTTTAACAGGAATGATGATGTTGGTGCTGGAATTGTTGGCCCTTTTTCTTCTCTGCTTCTATGTAACATCTTGTTTTTTCTTTTCTCTTTCCCTGCCCTTCTGTTTCTTTCAGCTTGGATTCCTTAGCACCACCACTGCTCAGCCAGAACAGAAGCCCTCAAATCTCATTGGCACATACCGCCATGTTGACCGTGCCACCGGCCAGGTGCTAACCTGTGACAAGTGTCCAGCAGGAACCTATGTCTCTGAGCATTGTACCAACACGAGCCTGCGCGTCTGCAGCCATTGCCCTGTGGGGACCTTTACCAGGCATGAGAATGGCATAGAGAAATGCCATGACTGTAGTCAGCCATGCCCATGGCCAATGATTGAGAAATTACCTTGTGCTGCCTTGACTGACCGAGAATGCATTTGCCCACCTGGCATGTTCCAGTCTAACGCTACCTGTGCCCCCCATACAGTGTGTCCCGTGGGTTGGGGTGTGCGGAAGAAAGGGACGGAGACTGAGGATGTGCGGTGTAAGCAGTGTGCTCGGGGTACCTTCTCAGATGTGCCTTCTAGTGTGATGAAATGCAAAGCATACACAGACTGTCTGAGTCAGAAACTGGTGGTGATCAAGCCGGGGACCAAGGAGGCAGACAACATCTGTGGCACAGTCCCGCCCTTCTCCAGCTCCACCTCACCTTCCCCTGGCACAGCCATCTTTTCAGCCTCTGAGCACATGGAATCCCATGAAGTCCCTTCCTCCACTTATGTTCCCAAAGGTAACTTAACCTCATGAATTATTTATTTGAGGAAGGTTTTGAGCCCAGTGGAGCTACCAAGAGTGGGCTTGTACCAAAGATGTTTTCTCCATTTTGTATATTCCAAAGTCACCCCTTGGAGAAGAGGCCTTCATATGGTGGCTAATTAAATCTGGCTTCTTTGGACTTATTAGAAACATTTAGACTCAGAAGTTTTCTATTAGGGGAGATGAAATATCTAAAAACTAGGTCACATCAAGCTATAAAATATGAACCGAGAGAAACAAGGACAGCGTGTGACCTTATGTAAGTCACTTAACCTCTTCAGGCCTCGGTTTCAAACTTGTCAAGCAAATGAATGATTTAGATGTTTAAGGTTCCTTCCAGATTAAAAGTTTTCCAACATGGAGTCAGTCCCAGGCAGACACAGCCAGGAGCAGAGAAATAGGGAGAAAGGGAGAAAATACTATTACATCCAGAAGCGAGGGCTGGATTTTGAATCCAGGTGGGGCAAAGAATGGGAAGGAAAGTTAAAAGCATCATAAGCAAATTCATATCAGATTGAAGGTAACTAGCACTCATGTCTGGAAAATAATAACTTTATTTCTTACCAATGATTTTAACTTTACTCTTTGTGTCAATTATTCAAGCTTTCCATCAGAACCTCAAGCAGAATATAAAATTTAACCTTTATTTTCAAATACTTTTTGAGTGAATGTAATTTTCATGAGATGATGACCAACTTGAGTTGTTCCTCCTACTGTACTCTCATGCATGATTACATTTAGCCTTCATGGTAACCCTATGAAGAGAGCCTTTTTACAACTGCCAGTTGAAATGAAGAAACAGACTCCAAGAGCTCAGATGGCCACTCCAGCTTTCTTTAGGCCAAGTCCTGTCTCTTGGGACTCAAAATTCCCATCTCTCATACTTCTTAATGAAGATTACTTGTGGAGGCTTCTCTGAAAGAAGTCCACTAAGCTACCAGCCCAAATCTTGTTTAATCTATTGATAACAGATGCTTTTATTCACTGACCTGTCCCACCAAGTCTTTCACTAGTCAAATTTGCATTTGAATTATTTTATTTTTCTTAGTCATATTCTCAGTTTTACCACTGCATCATGAAATAGTCAAAAGATGGGAGAAGGAGGATGGACAAAAGTATTAAATTTGAACTCATTCTCTGAAAACTCAAAATAAGAGTTGACTAGATCTCTGCACATAAATGTGTCTGCTCAGTATGTGAAGTACAGGAGAAGCTGCTGTCAAGCTCAGGTGTTGGATCCTTAAGGATGCCCTTGGTTTTGGTGTAAGAAAGGAGTTTAGTTCCATTTTTACCTTCTACATGAAGGTACTGTTAGGGCCTTTATGAAAATGTGCAACATAATTTATTCTTAAGGCCCAAAGGTCATCTCATCTTTGATTATCTGGCCTAACTTGGAGATGACCAGGGAAAGGAGGGAATTTATAAATCCCCAAATATGGAAAAGCTCTTCCCCACTCCTTACTCTTTTTTCTAGGCATGAACTCAACAGAATCCAACTCTTCTGCCTCTGTTAGACCAAAGGTATCGAGTAGCATACAGGAAGGGACAGTCCCTGACAACACAAGCTCAGCAAGGGGGAAGGAAGACATGAACAAGACCCTCCCAAACCTTCAGGTAGTCAACCACCAGCAAGGCCCCCACCACAGACACATTTTGAAGCTGCTGCCGTCCATGGAGGCCACTGGGGGTGAGAAGTCCAGCACGCCCATTAAGGGCTCCAAGAGGGGACATCCTAGACAGAACCTACACAAGCATTTTGACATCAATGAGCATTTGCCCTGGATGATTGTGCTTTTCCTGCTGCTGGTGCTTGTGGTGATTGTAGTGTGCAGTATCCGGAAAAGCTCGAGGACTCTGAAAAAGGGGCCCCGGCAGGATCCCAGTGCCATTGTGGAAAAGGCAGGGCTGAAGAAATCCATAACGCCAACCCAGAACCGGGAGAAGTGGATCTACTACTGCAATGGCCATGGTGAGCCTTCTCTCTTTTCTCCTTGCTCACAGATCTCACTGCCACTTTTTCCATAGTCCCTGTTTTCTGAAGGAATGGGAATGCATAGTTTGTGGAATCTCTTTCATAGACCAAGCACTGCTTAATCTAGTCGTGTTATAGAAAAAGAGATTGACTGTCTCATTAGAAGTAATGCATTCAGAGAGAAAAATCCATCTTCCTCCTTTTCCCCTTGGCACCTTTAAAACAGAAGAAGGCTGCAGAATCAGAGACTGAGTGATGCTTAGGGACTTTCTTTGACCTTGCCATTTAACAAATGAGAAATTCAAATTCAGAGAAGTTTGGCAACATTGATCCAAACAAGACAATAGTTATTTTTTCAGGACAGATGGGATGAGACTCCTGGCTGTTGGAGCACTTACTTTTCCTATACGTTAGACTGTGAAGCAAATGAAGGGGACAAAACCCAGCTTGTCATAAGTTTGCTTTTTCAATCAGAATCTTGCTTTTAGATTCCTGACAATTTCCTCATATATATATATATATTTTTTTTCCCCACTTAAATTTTTAGGATCCCATGTCTATCAGGAGAGTAGGATGGTCATTTGGATTGTAGATCCCAAAAGCAGAATATGTCAGTCACCATCTGAGGCTCCGCATTGCATCTCTTCCCTGGTAGTCAGCCTGTGTTGAATACAGGCTGGAATATTTTGGCCTTTCCTCTTTTGAGGACAAACAATAGCTTGCAGAATTTGTCCCAGAGCTAAGTTTGATCCGAAGACTGCAGTTTTTAGGACTGTGAAGTAACTTCCCTTTCTTTAAATCCTAAATGAAACTTCAGCCCAGTTTTGATAACCCCATTCAGCTGTTTTGTCTCCCCTTAAAGAGAGAGGGGTATATTTACTTTTCTAGAAAGCAGTTTGGCTTTTTGTAGTCTTACAAATATTTATACCATTTGGCATGGCAATTCCATTCTTGTGAATCTGTCATAAAAGTATAATAAGAAATACTGAAACAAAGATGTAAGCACAAAGATCTTAAACTTTTATCTAAGCGTCATGTCTCATAGAAATTGGAAATAACAGAGGGACAGTTTTAGAGGAATAACTTAAGTAAATTAGAATGGACTATTATGTAGACATTGAAGATTTTATGAAATTTTTTATTTTAGCCAGGAAATCCAGGTTAAAGGAAAAAAAACCACCAACCTACATACTTTATAGAATATAATTCCAACTGTCTTAAAACTTGTGAATAAGACTGAATGGAAATCGGCCAAAATGACAATTTTTTCCCCCAGTGTGGTGGGTGGGATTTATGTATGGGTTTCTTTTTCTTTTTTTTTTCTTTATTAGTTTTCTCTACTTTCCCCAAGCTTTCTGTACTAAGTACATGCTACTTCTATAATGAAAAATTTAGATAAAGTTAAAAAAAACTTGCAACTCATTTTGCTTCCTCTTGTTGATTTGTGTAAATCAAGCTTGTCCAATCCATCACCCAGGATAGCTTTGAATGCGGCCCATAAGCTTTCTTAAAACATTATGAGGTTTTTTTTTTTTTTTTTTTTTTTTTTTTTTTTGCTTATTAGCTATTGTTGGTGTATTTTATGTAGCCCAAGACAATTCTTCCACTTGGCTCAGAGGAGCCAAAAGATGATGTTAATGATCAAAAGTTAAGTGAAAATTGGACAGAGGCAAACATCCTATTTGGGTCCTATCAGACTAAGCCTACATAAACTTGAATAGGACAATTATTTACTGGAAGCCTGTCTGGGGAAAGCTTCAATTCCCCCCTCTTTTCAATAAAAAAAAAATCTTTTTATTTGCACATAATTCCAAACTTATGAAAAGTTGCAACAACAGTACAAAGAATACCTGTATACCCGTGCCCACATTTACCTATTATTAACATGTTGCTCTTTTGCTTTATAATTCTCTCTACATAAAAAATACACCTACAGTGCCAGGCATGGTGGCTCATGCCTGTAACCCCAACACTTTGGGAGGCTGAGGCATGCAGGTCACCTGAGCCCAGGAGTTTAAGACCAGCCTGGCTAACATGGTAAAACCCTGTATCTACTAAAAATACAAAAATTAGCCAGATGTGGTGGTGCATATCTATAGTCCCTCCCTACTTGGGAGGCTGGGGCAGGAGAATCACTTGAACCTGGGAGGTGGAGGTTGCATTGAGCCAAGATTATGCCACTGCATTCCAGCTTGGGCCACAGAGAGAGAATTCATCAAAAAAAAAAAAAAAAAAAAAAAAAAAAAAAAAAAATCAAAAAAAAAAAAAAAAAAAAGAAAGAGAAAAAAAATCACATATAGATTTAACATTATAAAATATGTATTATAGAATAGCTTATTATATATTATATAACATTATGTGATATATAATATATAAGTATATGCTTATATACACATGAATACATGGACAAAATAAGTTTTCTTAATTTTATGGCCTTTTATTCCCTGATACTTTAGCATATATTTTCTGACAATAAGACTATTATTTTCAGAAAACATACTACAGTTTTCAACCTCAATAAATTTAGTAGGGTTACAATTCTTTGCCTTTCATTTGCCAATATTGTATGTTGACCCAATAAGGCCCTTGGTGGATAATATACTTTTTTTCCCTCTAGCGTAGGATCTAGTCAAGGATCAGAATTGCATTAAACTGCTCTGTAAGTGGCTAGGCAGGATATTTGTTCTGTTGCAGATTTATCCAATTAGTAGAAAACAATGTGAACATCCTGGTAGATAATTAAATATCTGGAACTGCCCTCTCATTATTCACTTTATTACAAAAGCAACTCCATTCCTTTAGTAGTTGCATTTATAGATTAGATTATGGTGAGCTACATTTCTAAACTCTCTTTTGCAATCTGATTTTTAAAATTCTTGAGAATACAGCAAGTTGTAGAAGTAAAAACTGATCCAGCAGCAGAAAGCAATTTAATACAATGATCTTAGACATTCTTATGACCATGGTAACCTTATAAACTACTATGCCTGTGTCCTTAAAACAATATCCTATTTTGTAAAAATAATGGAAGTGCCAAATCAAACAAAGCCCGATCCTATCCTTCTCTGAAAGCAGTACCTCAGCAATATGCTTTTCAAACTAAATTACAGTAGTTTCATTCAGGCATAACTATCTCTTCCAATAGTTTAGGCTTGTTCCTCAGATTTTTGCATTGGGATATTTATATTTAAGATGTTTTTCTAAGGAAAGTCTTTTCTTTCCAAACTGCTAGTCTTAAACATGCAACTGGGTAAAATCCTATTACAAAGAGAGGTTCTGTTTAATAAAGCCATTCCAGGTGCTCAGAGAGGCCTCTAGAAACAGGGCTTTGTTGGTCTGATCGCAATGAGTTCTGGCCAGGAGATAATCTTGTATAATAAGATATTTTCCTGGTCCTTGTCCATTTTACACTGATTTGTTCATCAGGATAAGGTGGGAAGGAAATGGCTTAGCCTTGGGTTGTTTTCTATCAGAGGTCTTCTAAAACCTTACTTATCCCTGCCTACCCTCAATAGAACAATCCAGGCACCTAATGACATATAGAGCCTCCAAACTCTGAAGCTAGGCCATTGGTTTCCATCCTTCTTGCCAACAGGAACCTCTTTTATTTTTCAGCTCCGCTCACCCCTCTTTGTCTATCATGGACTTATAGTTTTTACAGTTGAATTCCAGAAAGGTACAATCCTACTTTCATGGAGTCCTAGTATTGGATATGTAAGATGAGGCCTTGTATGACTAGGAGATGGAAGAATGAGAGTGCTGTGGTATTTTGTACGCTTTCTTCCTTTCTGAAGTCAGAGCAATTTTATGTTTGGTAGATGTTGGTGTATGTTTGGGGACTAGACTGTGTTTTCATGTAATGTATCTATTTCAGCAACAGGAATTGGAAGTACCTTCAGAATGTTTATACACAAAAATATAATTAAGAGGTTGAAGTGTCACCAAGATATGAATATTGTTAATATTCAGTTTGTCATGCTTTTATCATTTTTTGAAAATTTATTTGATTTTGTTGTATAACCTCAACATAATGGAGTAAGTGGCGGGGGAGGGTCCAAAAAGTTCAATTTAATTTAAAATTAAGGATTTATGTGGATTCACATTAATTGAGAGGATACGTGGAAAACACTTTTTCATTTGATCTGTTTTGTCACAAAAGAACAAAAGTAAAGATAGTGGAACTTAATCCCTATACAACTGGCCATACATGGCCCTGAGAAAAGTCACCAATGATCTGAAAACAGTCACTTTGTTCATTTCCTTGTAGCTATGGAGGATACAAAACTGTATTCCAGTCCCAGTTAAAAAACAGGGTAGCTGAGAATAAAAACCAATTGCTGTTCTCTCATTGCTGTTTCTAATTTGTGCCATTACTATTTCCCTTTTCCTTCTTTCTTCCTCTCCTTCCTCCCCCCCTTTCCTCTTTCCCTTCCCTCCCCCATTCTTCCTCCCTTTTTAACTATTTGCAAAAAGTAGGAAGTCGTGTTCTCAGCAACTAGTTGCCCTAGAAATTTAGAGGGGAAGTTTGAAAAGCAGATGAGCAGTAGAAATTGCTCTGAAAGTACTTATGGATGAAGAAGCTCTGCAAAGTGACAAAAGGAACAAAACATCAGCAGTTTCTGGCTTGGACCATATTTCCTTTTTCTTTCAGTCTGTGAAGAACAGTGAGGAGAAAAAAGGTGAGAGACAAAGGAATTTGATATACCTAGTTTAAACCTGCTTAGTTTCTGATGAGCCCATTCTTCAGTGCTCTGCCTTGGGGAGAAATTGTAGTAAGCGTTTGACAGAGACAGTGATCTCTCTCCACGTCTTTACTTAAGGCACATGCCGTAGAAAGGCAACATCACTTTTAAAGCAACTGCTACAGGGATTATGAAATCAACTGGGGCAGGCACTGTTTCTCAAGCAGACTGTTTTGTACCCGCTACAGCAAAAGGGCAAAGGTCTTAACTCTGTGGAACTAGATTCTAAGATGCAATTTCTTCATTCCTTTAGCTCTTGCCATCTGTCACTGTTAACTCTGTGTCTATGTAGTTTGTCTCCCTACATAGCTTCTAAGTTCTTAGAGAGTGGACATTGGGTCTTATTGTGTGTCCCCTATGCCTGGAATAGGGCATAGGAGGGGTGGTCCAGAGCTGAGCTGACACATATGGTAACCACTAGCCTCATGAACTATTTAATTTAAAACTAAAATTAACTAAAGTTAAAAATTCATTTCCTCAGTTGCACTAGCCACATCTTAAGTACTCAGTAGTCACACATAGCTTGTGGTTATCATATTGGATAGGACACAGAGGGAACATTTCCATCATCATACAAAGTTCTCTTGGATAGCACTGGTATAAAACACCTGTGAGGTAATTAATCTACATATACTTTTTAAGGTCTGATTATTTTAAAGGCCTTGGATTTCTTTTTTCTTGTTGACTTATACTGATGTTTGTGTTAGGGATTTCAACATAGAGACCTTCAGGTGGGTTCTTGATACTAAATTACCATAGATGGTAAGAATAATGATTTTTCAGAGCTAAAGGAGACTTCCATAGCAGCACTGCTTTAAAATATGCAAAAACTGACTAGGAAAAAATTGCTGACATCTCGTATCTGATTTGCTTATTTCAAAGTGAAACACACCAGCCCACGGACACTGGAGAGCAGGGTGATGCTGAGAGAGAGGACCCTGCTAATTCAAAGGCCAAGGCAGCTTGGTAAATGCTTAGGTGCTTGTGTTTAACTACTGTGGAAATGGATTAACCTTGTGGCCACCTTACTCCTACAAGCTTCTCGTGCTTGTCTGGCCTTAGCAGACAAGCATGAGAAGCTTGTAGGAGTAATGTGGTTGAGCTGGAGTGGGAGTGAGGGAGGAAAAGGAGGTGTGAGGCTTTTGGGTAGGAAAGAAGCATCATAAACTAGAAATTCCATCCATAACCCTGGGTTCTAAAATTCTGGATTTGCCGTTTCCTAGTCATGTACTCTCAGTTAAGACCTTTTACTTCTCTAGGCCTCTATTTATAATGTCAGAAAAAAATTTAAAATGCCTTAGAATATGCAGTTAGGAACAAAGACTCTGGAGTCTGGTTTCCCTTTGCTTACTAGCTGTGTGAGGCAGGGCAAGTTACTTAACCACTCTGGGCTTTAGCTTTTTCATGTGTAATATGGGGATACTAATAGTACACAGGCTGTAGTGAGGATTAAATACATGAGTGTGTGCCCAGTGCTTAGGATGTTGCTGGCCATGTGGCCCACCATCCACAAGTGATAGCAGTGATGAGGATGAGGGTGCAGATGCTGGAGATGATGCAGAGGATGCATCATCATCATCATCATCATCCCCACCACTGACATCATCACCTCCTTCCTCTCTGGCAGTCTCAGTTTGTTTCCTAACTCACAGAAATAATACCACGAGCAAGACAGAGACATTCTCCCTTAAAATGCTGTATCTAGGGCTGGGCGTGGTGGTTCACGCCTATAATCCCAGCACTTTGGGAGGCTGAGACGGGCCAATCACTTGAGGTCAGGAGTTTGGGACCATCCTGGCCAACTTGGTGAAACGCCACCTCTACCAAAAATACAAAAAATTTGCCAGACGTGGTGGCAGCCATCTGTAATCCCAGGTACTCAGGAGGCTGAGGCAGGAAAATCACTGGAACCCTGGACGGGGAGGTTGCAGTGAGCCGAGATCCTGCCACTGCACTCTAGCCTGGGCAACAAGAACAAAACTCAATCTCAGAAAAAAAAAAGAAATACTGTGCTTAGGTAAGAGCAACACCATCTTAAAAGAGTTTATTAGAAACATGGGTTTACCCCCATACCAGATATGATTATTAGCTTAATTAATTTACACATGTAGTTAGCGGCCTCTCAAGTAGACAGAGCCTCAGAGATCATCAGGCAAGACCCTTCAGTGGCTTTATACTTGGACATAAATTTGTGCTTTCCAAAATAATATTTTCCATAAGCTGTCTATACCATGGGTCAGCAAGTTAGGAGATATTTTAGGAGTTATCTAGGAGATTTTTAGGATTATATGTTGCAATGACTCCACTCTGTTTGAAAGTCTAGTAGTATGCAAGTGGCCAGAGACACCATGTAAATGATGGGTGTGGTTGTGTTCCAACAAAACTTTATTTGCAGGAATAGGTGGTTTGTCCTGCAGGCTGTTACTTACCAGCATCTGCTCTATACCATAGACTTGTCATCTCTTAGCAGCTTCTTCTCTTTCACCTCTGCTGTCTTGCACAGCTTGGATAAACAGTCTGATTCTTCTTGGAGCCCTTCTTGAATTCTAACAGTTCCAGCTCAATTTTTCCTTTACCAGTAACTGTTTTTCAGTGTGCTGAAGGAGTAACAAAGGAGATCATCAGCTATGAGTGGCAGCAAGGAAAAGGTGGAAGCTGTCTTTGTATTTTCCCTTAAAAATTGTTCTATGCTTCCTCCATCTCCTAATAGATGTCAGCTTTCACCAGGAGAGCTCCATCTTATGTATGGGTCCACCTCACAGGTGCACCTGCCATGTACTTGCTACAACTCATCTCTTTGCCAAACTGGAGCCATAGAGAGGAGAGGAGGGGGTCTGGGAGAGCTGAGGTTCAGATCTGTTCTGCTGCTGAAAGGCTGGATGAGCTCAGGCAAGGCACTTTCTCTCATTGGATCTCACCTTTCTTTGTAAAATGAGGAGACTTGAACTCATCACAAAAGAGCCACCAAATTTTGATCAGTGTGACAATTTATTTGTACCTTACCTGAGTATGCCTACTGTCTTGCTGGTGTCTCTCAGTAAAAACACTGGCCTGGGGGTTCCTGCAATGTGCTGTAGAGTGGAGAACACTGCACTGCTAGTCAGAGGGAAGAGGCCAGGCTCAATGCCAACCTGATGCCAAAGAAGGATTGTGTGCTCACTGCAACATGAAAGAGCTTTCCCTCCAGCTTATGAGAGTGTGAGGGCAGGCTAGTGAACATTTCTACTTAAATTAGGACACAGGGTTGTGGAAAAACTAAGAGAATGTGTAATAACTCTGTGTGTTTTTAGGGAGAATGTGAGACTTTTTTTAGTGATTGAAATTGAGCAGTTATTATAGAACTAGTAATGTCATGAGCCTTTTATTCCCTTCAAGTGTGTAACCACAGATAATATTCCAGCATGCAACCTGATTGTAAAGGAAAGGAAAGGTTCTATCCAAAGGTTTCATCCATCTCTGAATTTTTATGCTGAGGGACACTTTGGTCTCGTAAGAGCCAAGGAACCGTAGCCATAAACAGAACTCCTGAGAAGAGCCTTGCATTAGTCATTGCAAGGTGAGTCGCTAGGTATTTACATGCCTTGTAAATGCTTTACTTGCTTTGGAAAAGTTGCTCAACTCTTGTCTGAGCCGAGAAAAGGTCAGCAGGTCATATCTACCTGTAGAGAGTGTCTGGCTTCTGGGATATACATGTCCTGGCAGTAAAACCCTCCCAGTCCAGTAAGTATTAATAAATAGATGTAGGCTTTGGTTATGCTGGAAATCCCTCTTAACTTTAATATTTCTGATCATAGCTTACTAGTGTGAACATGACTCTCCCCAGTAAAAAAGTTTCTTGAATCACATGTTTACCGCAGATCAGTGCATCTTTGTAATTTGTTAGGTCTATTTGCTTAAATTTTGTAATCTAAAAGTGATCCTTGTGAATGGAGAAAACTGTCACCCATATAAGTGTGAAGCCCGGGGTCATAGAAATACTTTATTTCACTTCTAGAAAGGCAATGTCCAAGTCTAGTTTCACATGTGTGTCGTAGGCTAAGTGCTCTGCTGGGAAGCAGGTGGCTCCCCAGGGGCCCAGGCAGAGCCCTTGTTCACTGGGTATATCTTTAGCCATGACAACCACAAATTTCTTCCTGGAAAAACACTTATGAGAGATATTAAATTAGAGATGAATTATTCTCTGTCTTAGATGATATTTCTCCCTCTTTGTTCTGCTTTTTGGTATATTATTTCTTGGTGTTATCTGTATATTGCATTATTTGCCTAAAGAGAAACTAAATGGTCAGTCTGCCTGATTCTGAATTAGTTGTAATTTGGCTAAAGCAGAGAAATACGCTATATGAAGTAAACATGCTATCCTACTCTGAAATTATGGAGGGAATTTTGGGATAAATTTGTAAACAGGTTCACCCTTAAGGAATCCGAAAGCAAAGGAAAAAATAGAAAATAATTTTTAAAAAGACTTATTCAACTGCTTAACTTGTGATGTATTTATTTAATTATATATATTTGAACACCATGTTCAAGGCATTGTGCCAGGACTAGGCCTTATGAGACTCTTGTAACATAGTGTTTGTTTTCATTTAATTTTTTGGAAAATTTATAAGTTGGAGAGCAATGAGGATCATGGGGAATGTGTGTATGTGTGTGTGTGTGTGTGTGTGTGTGTGTGTGTGTGTTCATGTGTGTGTAAGTCAGCGTTAGAAGAGATTCACTTAGTCCAGTACTCTCATTATATAAAAGATGAAGTTGAGGTGCAGGAAGGAAAGGTGACTTGCCCGAAGTCACATGGCCAGTGGGGTTAGAGGGAAGCCAATGCCTGGTTCTCTTAACTCCCGAGACAGTGCTCTTTACATTTGAAATGTTGCTTTCCTGGTCAAAGAACTGCAGAGTTCTTCTGCTCAGTACAGAGGACATTCTGGTTTGCAAATAATTACTCAAGTTTCTTGAATGAGGAAACGCAAAGGTGATTGCAAAAACCTAGAAGATAAATGAGGATACTGGAGACTAAGGTTGGGGAAGCAAAGGAACAAGGAACATAGCCCTTTGGCTCTTATCAGGGGCATGGGGTAGATGAGTAGGCAGGGATGGAAGGTGTGTCTCAGAGCCTGACGGGCTGTCTCTCCCTGGATAGCCTGGATGGCAATGGTAATGGTTCCTCGATGACAATCAAGTCAGAAGGGGAAGCAGTATGTGGCTACCTTTGATGAGCATCTTTTACCTGGATGATTTCAGGCTGGGGGAGGTGAAAGAACTGGTGGCTGTGAGATAAATTAGGAGATTTTGGCTCCACGTGAAAGCAACTTAAAGAAATTCTTAAACTCTTTCAACCTGCATGAAACCTTTCCACCTTTCTCTTGAAGAGACAAAGGTGTCCTTCTTCATATCTTCTTTCCTGAACCCTCTTAGAGACCTGAGCACCTTTCTGGCTGCTTTTGACATTCTCTGACTTTAACTCAGTTTTACTCAAAAATGTTCTTATCCAGGATAAATCCATAAGAAAGTTCCTCCTGAGTTGTTTAATTGGAGGGAAAAAAAAAAAAAGAAAAAAGAAAGTTCCTCTAGGAAAGCCTTATTATGGTGACAGAAGGGGGAGAAATGATACTTCAAGTTTACTGAATGCTTATGGTGTGCCAGGCACTATCCCGTGGGATTTATATATATTTTCTTGTTAATTATCAGAATAGCATTATGATTTCGGGTTTATGCCAGTTTTACACATTAGGAACAGTGGCACAGAAAGATACAGTAACCTGACTAAGGCCACACCACAAGTCAGTGGTGAGCCTGGACTGGCACTCAGGTGTGGCCTTGGATCCTGAGCTGGGAACTAGTGCATATACTGCTTCTCACTCTTAAGCTTCCATCCTTTGGAGAAGGAGGAGTGCAGGTGTGGACAGAAGGTTGAAGCCTAGACCATCACAAATATACTGTTGCAACATATTTCTCCTCCATTTCTACTTGTTTCCCTTTCTAGGACCCCCATGATGAGGAATGGGGGTTGATGGAGAGACATATTCAAAAGATTTATATTCAAAGAAGCAACCAAGATTCAGAAAGATGGGATTGATGAATTTTTACTTCACCCTGGGAGGCAGCGTAGTGCAGTGAAAGGTGACAGCTCATGCATCAGATATACCTGGGTTTTGAATATCAGTTCTGTCTGTGTCATGGTGCCAAGCCTGTGTCTCACCTGTAATGTAGATGTGACTCCTATCTCATGGGATGTCTATGCAGATTGAATGACGTCATAACATTGATAAAATTGCCAGCTTGGTTTCCCTTTTTCTTCCCCACAGTATGGCTCATTCCCTGCAAGGTCAGGGGATAAGCCATACTGAAGCGTTTATGGAGACCTGAGGTCAAGCAGAGGGACATTATTTCTGATTTTCAACCCAAGTAGAAATCCGTCTCGGGTCAAAATTTATAACGAGTCACATAAGTCAGAAGTAGTGGTTGCAGACGCAACAACTGCACTAGGAGCTTTGACTATAAAATGCCTTAAAAATTGACCAGCATAAAAAGAGTGGAAAAGAAAATCAGAGTGTGAGGCTGGGCGCGGTGGCTCACGCCTATAATCCCAGCACTTTGAGAGGCTGAGGCAAATGGATCATAAGGTCAGGAGTTCGAGACCAGTCTGGCCAGTATGATGCAACCCCTTCTGTACTAAAAAATTAGCTGGACATGGTGAGTCTGTAGTCCCAGCTACTCGGGAGGCTAAGGCAGGAGAATCTCTGGAACCTGGGAGGTGGCGGTTACAGTGAGCTGAGATCACATCACTGCATTCCAGCCTGGGTGACAGAGCAAGACTTCGTTTCCAAAAAAAAAGAAAGAGAGAAAGAAAGAAAGAAAGAGAGAAAAAGAGAGAGAGAGAGCGAGAGAGAGAGAGAAAGGAAAAGAAAGAAAGAAAGAGAAAAAGAAAGAAAGAGAAAAAGAAAGAAAGAAAGAAGAAAGAAAGGAAAGAAAAGAAAGAAAGAAAGAAAGAAGAAAGAAAGAAAGAAAGAAAGAAAGAAAGAAAGAAAGAAAGAAAGAAAGAAAGAAAGAAAGAAAGAGAAAATCAGAGTGTGACATGTGGCATGGGTAGTCTGACTTTAACAATATTAGAAATTGGAAGGAAGGAAATTTGCTCATACGGTCTGCTCTTGTAGGGTGGGGAGCACCTGCTAAGTTGATAGGGTGCAGCCTTGGGAGGTGAAAGAAGGGAATACTCTGTGTACAGGTGAAAAAGCAAACCTGCTCATTGGGAGATATGTGGAGTGAGGCAGCATGGCTCAGGAGGGAAGCTGTGCAGAGGGAAGGACCTTGTGGGCCTGGTTTTGCTCATCTTGATGATAAAGGTATTGGATTCAAATATCTGTAATGTCTCTTTTAATCAAAATCCTTTCCTTTGGATATGCAAAGACTGAAACTTGCAGTTGAAGACAACCTACAACCAACCCCCTTCTGTGTTTTAGGATTGAAATTCAAATACTAAGTTAAAGTGCAGACCAGCTGGCTTGGTGGTAGAACCTCTTATTAGCGTAACTTTGATGTCCCAATCTGAATGTGAAGACTGTTCTTTGGGAAAATAACACTGCTTAACAACCAAGACATAATTTGCTTAGTGTACTTATTTATATATTGAACCAAGCTGTATTTTAGGACTTGAGTTTCTGGTGATAACATTTTTTATTTCTTCCATTCTATCCCTTACTCACAATATACTACCTAAGCAAAACAAATCATAACATCATCCTTTTTCCCTAGCAAGACAGCAAAAATGGCTTTACTCAATAACAGCCCAGTTCAGAGTTCTATGTTGTTATGAATTCCAACAACAGGTTTAGAAAAAAAATGTTTCCTTCCTTTCCCAAATGTGATTGCTCTTTTAGGATTGGTCAAATGTGGGAGAATTTGTCTTATTGGGGGTCATGAACAAAACCCGTCTCCCAGACTCACAACCTTGCAGGCTTCTCCCTCTTTCTAGGTAAGCAGTAAGGGCCAGTCCAATAGTGGGAATAGATTTGCAATGCAGTGCAATTGTGGAAGTGGAATTACATGTTTCTTATACAAAGATTTCCTAGAGGTTTCAGTGGTTAGGTGACAGAGGTTGAGCAACTGGAAGCTATGCTGTGGATATATTTGAATAATATTAATAAACTCTTCAAGCAGGTTTCAGGAATGGCTTAATAAACTTTCATCTGAATTATTAAAACCACCATATGCAGTGTTCAGAAATGAACAAATAAAGTGTATTAGGAATGATATGTTACATTAGCACTTTGCCACTTCAGTTTTGCTTAAAACGAAGTTATTGAAATGAAGCTACTACTGACATATGCAAGATCAGGAGGTAATTTGTGATGCAGAGATGACATAAAATGGGATTACTACAATATACATTCTTAACCTTACAAGAAAGCTCCTTCTTCTACCATTATTTTCACTGTCTACTTTTCTTTAACAAAAACTGATATGCTTCCTGAGTGCTATGTCCTGTTCTAAGTTTTTATAAATATTAACTTAATTTTCATAACCCTATAAGGAAGGCCACTATTATACCAGTTTTACTGGGGAAACTGAGGTAATGAAGAGTAACTTGCCAAAGGTCACATAGCTAGGAAGTAGCAGTGCCAGATTTTGAAGTCAGGCACTGATGACACTGTCCCTTAATGATAAGAATCTGAATTTTCCAATAAATTACTTGGTGCTAGAAAGGTTTAACTTTTTGTGGTTGATTAAAAAAAAACTGTGCTTAACCAAGAAAAAAAATTATTTACCTTAGTGAAGGTCAGCTTATTCTGAAATAAAACGCCTACAAAATTGTCATCAGCAGTGAATTTTCCTATGTAGAAGTCACTCAGATTTCCTACTTGTTCATAAATTGTTTGAAATAGAAAAATTCTAAAGCCAGGCAACCAATGGCTGAAGGCTCTGCAAGGCTGTTTTAGGAAATAAAGGCTGTTTTAAGTAAGTCAGAGGTGATGGAGTCCTTCTAATCTGAACTCACATGTTTAACTTGGTGTTTTTCTCAGGACCAGACAGCAGTGGCAATAGCATCAGCGGCTGCTGCAACCAAAGAACCTTCCCCTCCTTTGCCAGGTAGACTTTTTGACTAAAAATTCCAGACAGTCATCCTGTCTGTCAGCCCAAATTTCCTATGGGAAGTAGGCTTGAAGTGTAAACACCAGGAAGCCAGGCTGAAGGGGGCAGATTATTCCCTTTAAGAGACTGCTGTGTCCTAGCGTTCCAGCTCTGGGCTGACAGTCGCAGTCATTTTCCAGCAGCAGGGTTGGACTGTTCTCCCCCCCTCTCCCCCACCCCACTACCTTTTCTGTCTCTGAGTCCAGGAATGCCATTTCCAGTAGACAGCACCTTTTTCTTTAACCTCTTAGGGTGTTTGAGGATTATAAAGCACACAAAATTGTTTGCAGGAGAAAAGCCTCTTATGGTTGTATCCTAAAAAGCATTATCTCACACACAAGATGGCCAGAAACATGGCCTTCGCCCTTGGGAGTCAGAGACTGTGATTCTCCTCAGAACCACCCTCTAGTTACTTTATTCTGTAGCCTTTAGGGTGAAGCTATTTAATTATTATTTTTTGAGACAAAGTCTTGCCCTGTTGCCCAGGCTGAAGCGCAGTGGCATGATCTCGGCTGACTGCAATCTCTACCTCCCAGGTTTAAGCAATTTGCCTGCCTCGGCCTCCTGAGTAGCTGGGACCACAATGCCCAGCTAATTTTTGTATTTTTAGTAGAGACAGGGTTTCACCATGTTGGCCAGGCTGGTCTCAAACTCCTGACCTCAAATGATGTGCCTGCCTTGGCCTCCCAAAGTGCTGGGATTACAGGTGTGAACCACTGCACCCAGCCTTAGGTATTTATTTTTTAAATGTATATTTCACTCTATAGTTTAACTAACAGCTTTTAAATTTAAGCTGTTTGGGATAGTGAAAAGCCAGTCAGCATTTCCCCCACGTAGAACTCAAATACAAATAGAAAAAAAAAAATCTCTAAAAATATATGTCCTTGAGTCAGCCTAGTCAGGTATTATGTAAGCAGATTTTGCAGAGGAAGAGGAATTTCTAGAATTCTGCTGATGTTCTTCATGAGTAGTTGGTGGTTAACATTGCACTGTATGTATAGAATTTGACATATTAGGCTTATTGATGGCGTGTCAGATTTTAACAAATAGATGAATTCAAATTATAAGTAAAAAAAAAAAAAACCTCTTACTCTATTTATCAAATCTGAGACACAATTAATTGTGAGACATACCACTCTTTTATACACCGCTAAGGAGAAAAAGAAAACACTAAAACCAAACTGTGATAAGGCATTGATCTGGAGGGTCTTAGAATTAGTAAATATGGTGATCTTTCAGCCACAGTCTCACCTTTTTCCCATAGAGTCTGACAACATGATTCTAATGCCACTGTTCAGTTCTCAGTTTTCCTCTGCTTGGCCTATTGGCAGCAATCGACACTCTTGTTTCCCTTTTCCTTGAAATACTTTCTTCCCTGTGCCTCCAAACACCACATTGTCTGATTTTCCTCCTCCATCTTGGGCTGTTTCTTCTCTCTCTCTGCGGCTGGTTCCTCCTCCTTTTTCTGACCTCTAAACAGTGGAGAGCTGCAGGACTCAGTGCTTGCACCTCTTTTCCATTTACATGCTCTCCCTCCCTTGGTGACCCACGACCCAAGTACCATCTATCTGCTGTTCATTCCCAAAGGAATTGGGAATGAACCTATTCCAGCCTGGACCTTTTGCCTGAACTCACAATAAAATATGCTTCTGCCTGCTTGACAGACCCAGCTGTCTAACAGGCATCTCATGCTTAAGATGTCTAACTCCAAATTCCAAACCATACCTCCACATCAACTGCCCATCACAGAAAATGGTTCCCTGCTTTCCACTTGCTTAACCTTAGCATCCTTGATTCCGTTATTACATTCTTGCCCAATATTTGACTCATTAGCAAATGCTATCTGCCAGCTTTCCTTCAAAATATGTGCAGAAGTCTACCATTTCCCATCGCCTCCATGGCCACCACCTTGGACCAGACCACTATCACGTCCTTGCTGGGTTACTGCTGTGGCCTCTAACTGGTTGCTCCATTTTTATCTGTGCCCCCTTCAGTTTTTTCTTGACACAACAGCTGGAATGATACTGCTTAAATGTAAAGTCAGATAGTGTTATTTCTCTTCCCAAGGTCTCCAGGGCATTGTTGACAAAAAGAGGCTCTCATTCATTCATCCAAAGATATTTGTGGTATTCCTCTGATAGGTGCTGGGGATACTGGTAGTCAATTGAATTCAGAGTAGCAGCTTAAAGGCCGGATGTAATCTGTACTCTCCCAACTCCAGTTTTCTCTCACTCTGTGACTCCTACCAGCCCCTCTGCCTGACCCACTTGCTCCAGCCTTGCCAGCCTTCCTGCTCCTCCTTGTCCATTCCAACACCCTTCCTGCCATTGAACCTGCTGCTCCCTTTGCCGAGAACCCTCTTTCTGCAGCTGTCTGCACAGCTTTTGCTCCATTGAGGGCGTCTACCTCTGTGAGGCTTCTCTTAGATGTGGCAACCCCATCACCTCCTACCTTATCCTCTTTCCCTGCTTTATTTTTCTCCTTAGCTCCTCTCCCTATCTAACAGTTTATGTTTTATCACTTCCCCGCAATAGAACGTAGCCTTCACAAAGAAAGGGATTTTGTTTCACTTGACATTTGTTCACTGTCATGTCTCCTGCACGTAGAAAAGTGTCTGGCACAAAGTATATGCTCAATAAATTTTTGTTGAATGAATAAACTAACAGCTTCAGGTATTTGTGACAGCTTCAAACAGACTAAGACAAGGAGGAAGGAGGGATATTTTTGTTTTGTTTTGTTTTGTCCAGTGGAATGAAATAAAATGCTATTCATTTTCCTCACAGTATCAGTGAGATCTCTTCCATTTGGAAAATTGTCTATTGTTTTGATAGTTTATCATTGGAACATGTTGTCCATTTACTTCAAGAGATCTTTGTACAGTGTTTTTTTTTCTTCTTCTTTTTTTTTCTTAGTAGTCCCCAAGGTTCATCTGAGCTTACGGTGATTGTCTATTAAACCTTCAACCACAAAGTGATAAATTCTGCTTCACAAATAATTTTTTGCCCCTAAAGTAAAATCTAAACAGATCTTTCTTTTACACCTCAATTAGGGAAGGAGTATTTTTAACCTGAGGGATACAAAGTTCCCAGCACTAATGAAGCAGTTTCTTGTGTATTGGATGCACTGGAAGTTACAACTGTTGGTATACAAATTTTTAACCACTCTATAGTATACTGGTTACTATGAAACACAGGTACATGTGGGTATGTTGCTTTTAGGAGCACTTACTCTGTTATCAGGTCAGAGAGACCACACCTTGGACAGCTGATCTCACCAAAAGGATTCTGCTGCAGTAGGAGAATCTAGAACTTTCCTGCTTGTGAGCTCTGGCCTCTAAAGTGGATGTAGTGGATCACTCAATAGGAAGAGGGCACTGGCAGGGGGAGAGGCCTTTATACAAGAGCTAGGTCCCTGGGAGCCCAGGTTCCACCCATTGGTGAACATAGAACACCACAGAACCATTGTCCTTTCTTCTCATTATTGTAGAGACTGGAGATCTGGCAGGGCCACAAGGCTAGGGTATGTGTGGGCATGTGGCCACTCAGGTTGTCAGTGGCTTCTGTTATAGAAGCTAATGAGATGACAAATGGTGAGGAGGCTCAGTCAGGAGGGCATTGTTGACAAAAAAAGGCTCTCATTCATTCATCCAAAGATATTTGTGGTATTCCTCTGATAGGTGCTGGGGATACTGGTAGTCAAAGCAGTGTGGGCTTGGACTTGGCTTCAAAGGCATCTTTGATGACATGACCATTGTATGTGGAACATCGGTTCCAGTAATGCTAAAGCCAGGCTTTTATTCCAATTCTGACTTTTGCATATGTTGCTTTGTATATTTGCTGTATGTGCTGTGGCCGTCTTTGTCCCTGTATCCGCAGCTTGTAAGGTTATGGACACAGTGTGTGCTTATCAGGAGCATATCTTTTGTGGAGGCTTGTGGAGGTATTAGAAGGGAGGTTGTCTTGAGTTCATGTCTCCCATCTTCCATGTGTACATCTCAGGTGACTGCTGTGTGTGTGGTGAGAAACTGGCACAGGGATGACTGTGGAGTCATCTGTCCTGGGAGGAGTTTGTATATTAATTGCCTCCCTGGGAGTTTCTCATTATTTGTCCCTTCACACCCCTCTTTCTAGAAGAATAATGAGAACTGACATTACATGTAACAGGATTTATTGGGAGTGCTTGAATCCTTTTATATGATGAGTTTGGTACTATCAAAAAGTTTATAAACATATCTCTTAGATGCACCCGTTCTGCACAAAGCCTGGTTGTGCAGCATGAAACTGAGTGCTATGGTTGTGTGGTTCCGGGCAGCCTTTGTTTCCTTCAGCTTTGTCCTGACTGTCCTTCATACCTCTTCCAAGGAAGGCTTTGATATGGGTTCTTAGTGATGACATTCATTTCAGATATTTGTCTCCAAAAGGAAAACAGCCTTAATATTTTCTCTAATTATAAAGGTCAATTCGAGTTTTTATTAAAAGAAGGAACTCATTTTTGCATCCTGAAGCTGACATTCAGCTTTTAAAAAGTGAGCTTTAAATTAGGTTTGTCTCCCAGATAATATTTAATTCAAGGTTTTATAATGCACTGGAAATTGCCATGTCTTCTGTAATAACCCAGTTTACCAGCTCATACCTCTGTTCTTGCGCTCTCTTGCTGGGGATCAGGTCAGTGTCAGCTCACTTGGAAGAACCCATGGAGTACTGCTGTGAAGCCCTGCATGTGGCAGAGGTGGTAGCAGCAGCATTTTTCCTTCCACATTTACCCTTCTGTGGATGACTTCAGCGATCTCCTAACATGTACGTGTGAGATTCCAAGAAACACGGGAAGCCGGGAGTCTGGTTCTTGGCTTCATTGTTCAGCACCAATAATCCCGGTGTTAAAACCTGTGTTTGTACAGAACTCTTCCCATCTTTTAGGTTCATTAGTCCAATGACTCTTGTTTAGGCAGAAATGGAGGGGCAGGAGAAGGAGAGCCAAAGTGTACTGAGGTGCTACCCTAGGAGTCTATAATACTTGATACCATTAATCTCCTTAACCACTCTAACAGATAAGAGGTGGTGTTTCTATTTTACTTAAGTGAATGCTGAATTCTGAGAGGTTGCCATTTGCCCAGGGTCACACAACTAACAAGTCACAGAGCTGGAGTTTGAAACCATGTCTTGTGACTATGACTGATGATCTTCCCACTGCCTGATCCTTCCCATCCTCATGCTTTTCTCCAGGAGCAGGGCCACCTTATCAGACAGCTCCTGACTAGTACAGGCTTGGGTATATAGAGCTTGACTCCTTTGATGACCTCCCCAGAAACTTCATCCATTCTCCAGAGCTCCAGGATCTGGCACCACAGGAAAAAGCAATGTTGGCAGATCGTGGTGGCTCACACCTGTAATCCCAGCATTTTTGTAGGCCAAGGCAGGTGGATCACTTGAGGCCAGGAGTTTGAGACCAGTCTGACCAACATGGTGAAACCCCATCTCTACTAAAAATACAAAAATTAGCTGGGCATGGTGCACACCTATAGCTCTACCTACTTGGGAGCCTGAGGCCGGAGAATCCCTTGAACCCAGGAGGCAGAGGTTGCAGTGAGCCAAGATCGCACTACTGCACTCTAGCCTAGTGACCGAGAGAGACTCTGCCTCAAAAAAAAAAAAAAGAAGAAAAGTAATGTCATGTTCTGTGCCCGTCTATCAGCCGTTCAGTGGATTGAGGGTTGTGTTACTTTTCAATGTAAGAAAAAAGACACTTGGCACCATATCCAGTTAAACAATTTAGATCAATCCAACACATAGCTACTGTCACCAATCTTGGCGAAAACTCTGGGAACTCCGATGGGACAGATGACTGGGCATCCTGCCAAGCAGAGAGGTGGTCTCCATGTCACTTACTGTCATTTCACATTGAGGTTAATAATTGGGGTGGGAACTTTCATTGTCTTTTGAGTATGGTTTCTTTTCTTTTAATAAAATGCTTTTCTAAATGTTTATGCTATTTGACAGTCCTACCCAAGTTCTCTTTAAATTGCTGTAATTGCAGGGGTTGGTGAACTACAGCCCATGGGCCATATCCAGCCTACTTTCTTTTGTAAATCAAGTTTTATTAGAACACAGCCACATTCATTTGTGTTGTTGGTGGCTACTTTCATGCTACAGCAGAGTTGAGGAGTGATGACAGAGATTGTCTGGTTCTCAAAGTGTCAAATATTTACTGTTGTCCTTACAGGAAAAGTCTGCTGAATTCACTCTTTCTCTCTTTCTTTTAGGGTATCATAGTTTTAAAGAAAAGAAATAAAGGGCACGGTGGCTCACACCTGTAATCCCAGCACTTAGGGAGGCTGAGGTGGGCGGGTCACTTGGGGTCAGGAGTTTGAGACCAACCTGGCCAACACAGTGAAACCCCAGCTCTACTAAAAATGCAAAAATTAGCCAGGCATGATAGCGTGCACCTGTAGTCCCAGTTACTAGGGAGGCTGAGGTGTGAGAATCTCTTGAACTCAGGAGGTAGAGGCTGCAGTGAGCTGAGATCACAAAAAAAAAAAGAAATAAAGTACCGGGGGAAACTGTTCCCGTGTCTATTAGGTGGTGCAAAAGTTACTGTGGTCTTTGCCATTTCAGTGACAAAAAAACCACGATGACTTCTTTTTTGTTTGTTTGTTTTTTGAGACAGAATTTTACTCTGTTGCTTAGGCTGGAGTGCAGCGACGCAACCCTGGCTCACTGCAACCTCTGCCTTTCAGGTTCAAGCAATTCTCCTGTCTCAGCCTGCCAAGTAGCTGGGATTACAGGTGTGCACCACCACGCCTGGCTAATTTTTTGTATTTTTAGTAAAGACAGGGTTTCGCCATGTTGGCCAGGCTGGTCTCAAACTCCTAGATCGAGGGATCCACCCATCTCAGCTTCCTAAAGAATTACAGGCATACGCCACCGGCCCAGCCTGTGATTACTTTTGCACCAACATATACTTGGTCAGCGATAACAGACCAGGAGGCAGCACACACACTGTGGCCAGCCTGGAGTGCATTCATCCTAGGCTGGATGGCCATGTCCGAGGAGCGTCATTCTGGCAAATAGTAATGTTCCTCGACTACCTCACATTCCCTATTAACCACAATTGAGGCACCACTAACTGGGTGAGTGACCTTGCACTAGTCACCGAACCCTCTACATGAGATTTCCTTACCAACAAAATTAAACACTTAACCACCTAATCATGTGTGTTTAAAAGTATATATTAAACACGTCTTATATATGTGTATGTTTTATATGTGTATGTGATATAGATAGTTTAAAAAAGAATAGCAAAATAAATCCCAAATAAAAATAATAAAATGAAAAGAAAACCCATTTCTTCACTGTCCAGCCTAGGAAACAGAACTTTATGAATACCTTTGAAATCCCTTCTGTGCCCCTTCCTCTCCCTCCCCAAAGAGGTGACTATCTCAGTTTGGCAAATCATCCTCCTGCTTTTTTCTGCAGTTGATTGTTTTCTTTTGTCGAACACCTTTTCCTAAACAAAGAAGGCATTCAAGGTCCCAGACTGGTCTCCTCACTGGGGTTTTATGATAACTTGCTAGGCTAAAAGGTTGGTATCCCCTGAGGGAGTCGTTCATTTATCTTTGATTTATCAATTCCACAGTGGGAGAGGACAGCGGTGAAGAACATTGGCAGCCCCAGCCCGTTCATGGAGTTGATGATGTTTTCATAGTAGAGAATCTAGTTGAGAGAGAGAACAAGATGAAACCTGATTTGTAGGCCTTAAATTTAGCTTCCAGTCCATTTTAGTTTATGGGAAATCTCATTGTTTCTATTCTTTGTGGGTTTTTTTTTTTTTTCCTTTTTTTTCTTTATCTTGTGGCTTAAAAAAAGGATAAATACAGTACTGGGTTTTGGAAGAGGGACTTGTTGTTAAACTTAAACCTTTTAAACTCTGTAATTACTTTGTAAAGGCTGTGTATTTGCATCTGAAATGCATTGAGCCTTAAGTTTTAGTGCTGGTATATGGAGCTTTCATAATGATGGGAGTACTTCCAAAAATAAATTAACTCTATAGAAAATGTTAATCAGCTTATCCCCAGTGACCCCAGTGAGTTTTTCCATTGTACACATGAAAAAATGGACATGACAGTTAGAGGTTTGCCCAAAGCCACTATCATTGGCATTATGAAGATTTAAGCAATAGTCCTACTTACCAGAAAACGCAGTCATGTTTTCATGTAAGACACTGCGGGCCTTAGTCAAATTGACCTAAATTAAGATTCAGGGACTAACAAGCCTTTTGGTGTTTGGAAGAGTCTACCACATTAACCACAAATAGCTGGCTTATTCCTTAAAGCTACCTGCAGGGTTTTAAATCGGATATGGGTTTTCTGAGGAGTCTATTTTGCTTGAAATCAAAACCTCTATATCTGACTAAACATTGCTCAGAAAATTGAAAAGCAGTTGGTTCAAGTAACTTCATGCTGCCAGGGAAAACTGTGTGAGAAGTACAGTAATGACTCAATTTGTGGCAGTCTATTTTTTTAGTTTTTATGTTTTGTGGTATTCTACTTTTTTTCTTTTGAACATAGAGTCTCTCTCTCTCACCCAGGCTGAAGTGCAGCTGTGTAATCTCAGTTCACTGCAACCTCCACCTCTGGGGCTCAAGCGATCCTCCCATGTCAGCCTCCCCAGTAGCTGGGACTACAGACCTATGCCACCACACACAGCTAATTTGTGTATTTTTTGTAGAAATGGGTTTTCGCCATGTTGCCCAGGCTAGTTTCAAAGTCCTGGGCTCCAGCGATCCATCTGTCGCAGCCTCCCAAAGTGCTGCATTACAGGTGTGAGCTACCCTGCCCAGCCGGAATTCTATGTTTATGGTTGAGAAGAGAACAGCCTTCTACTAGGAACTTATTTTTGAAGACCATTTTCAGTGGATTGGTTCAGGATGTGTATACAGTCTTCCACATCATCTGCCTCAATAGGATTGATGGCAGAGGAGGAATGCATGTTGAGGAGCCACAGGGTCCTTCATTTTTACAGAAACTTTTAGAATTATTATTGTTTTTATTGGCAATAATTGATAGCTCATTTTACTAATATTTTCCTGAACAACTGATGGATGCAAAAAAAGATTTTTTTTTTTTCTAGGAAAACTTTGATTAAAAAATCAGGACAGTAAGTCCCTCTTTATTCTTCTCTTTCCTTTTCTCTCCTAAGCCCCACTTGGGAACTTGAACCTATTTTTTTTATTGAGTAGTAAATATTTTTAAGACATGGTTAACTATAACAGCTATGTTATCAGGGCAGGTGAGGATGGCCTCATTCAAAGACATGTTAGAGGTGATCCATCACCTTGAAGGAGTGTGGTATATGGAGCTTTTGTAATGATGGGAGTACTTGCAAAAATAAATTAGGAAGACTGGTCAGGAGTTGGAGACCAGCCTGGCCAACATGATGAAACCCTATCTCTACTAAAAATACAAAAATTAGCTGGATGTAGTGGTGGGTGCCTGTAATCCCAGCTACTTGGGAGGCTGAGGCAGGAGAATCCCTTGAAACTGGGAGGCTTAGGTTGCAGTGAGCCGAGATTGCGCTCCAGCCTGCCAACAAGAGCAAAACACCATCTCAAAAAACAAAACAAACCCCAAAACATGACATTGATTCAGACAACTCACTCACCTGTTGTAACCAGAGCCCTTACTATAAGGGTGATATATGCACCCCATGTGTAAATCCTGGCAAAGCCAATGTGTAATTGCAGAGAGAAGATGCCGTAAAGAGAGGGACACCAAAGTGAGCTACTCAGGGAGAGCCTCCCCTCACAAAGGGTTGGTGCCAGGTGCTTATCCTGAGTTTTTGGATCTTGAGATTTGATTTTTGCATTTCACCAATTTCATCTGTGCATCAGATCTGGGGACCATAAATGCACTCACTGGGTTTTCAAGTGACTGATGAGCCAGAATGACAATATATTGAATCATTGGGGATAGCTGTCTGTCAGAATAATATCCTTGACCAGAATAGCTGGTCAAGGGATTCATGGTCTTTTATAAGCCAAAGCATTTCTTCCCTCTTGGAAGGTATTATCAATATTGTCACATTTTATAGTGGTGACACATACAGGATTTGAATTACAAACCTGGTGAGTTGGGTTCAATAACCGACTTACCTACGTTTGTGATATTGGACCAGTAGCCTACATTTTCTAAGTGTTTTTTTTTCTTACCTGTGTAATTGGAATATTAATGCTTTATAAAGATGTTCAGTGGGCCAATGCCTTAACATAATACCTGGAAGATAATAGCTACTATTATTATACTGTCCTTTTGGCTGTTGTCTTCATTATAATTATGCAAGTCAAGTTGGAAGACTGAATAATGAATTAGAAAATTGCTTGTTGAACATGAATTTAAGCACAAGTTAGGCGTTCTTCAGGAATGCTTCTATTGGCCTGGAACAGCTGGGCACACTGTCAGTTGATATAAAGGACACCATTCCCAGAATTTGAACACCTTTTACCTAGACAATGACAAAGTCCTTTGCAGTTTTAATCTGCAGCTTCCCTTTTTCCAAATGTCATGAAGTCACCATGTTTTTAGATGGGAGCCTCTAACTTACTTGGTTACTGTTATCTTTAGTACAGTAGTCCTGCCTTATCCACAGTTTAGCTTTCCAAGGTTTCAGTTGCCTGTGGTCCACTGTGGTCCGAAAGTACTAAATCGAAAATTCCAGAAATAAACAATTCATAATTTTTAGATTATGCACTATTCTGAGTAATGTGATCAAATCTCACACTGTCCTGTACCATCCTGCTCTGTCCCACTGGGGAAGGGAATCATCCCTTTGTCCAGCATATTCATGCTAGAGACCTCAGCTGCCTGTGAATCACTTAGTAGCCATCTAGGTTATCAGATTGACTGTTGTGGTACTGGTACTGCAGTGCCTGTGTTCAAGTCACCCTTATTTTACTTAATAATGGCTCAAAGCTCAAGAGGAGTGATGCTGACAATTTGGATATGCCAGTGGCTATGAAGTACATCTTTTAAGTGAAAAGATGAAAGTTCCCAACTTAATAAGAAAAGTAAATTGTATGATGAGGTTGCTAAGAGCTACAAGTAAAAGGAATCTATCTATGACATTGTGCAGAAGGAAAAAGAAATTCATGTATAGCGTATAGGGCTCTGTACCATCTGTGGCTTCAGGCAGCCACTGGGGATCTTGGAGCTTTTCCACCCCACCTCTCTCCTCCAACAGGGGTGGATTACTATAGTAACAGAGGAATAACTGTGAATACCCTATATGGGTTTGGCTTCCAAAACATTTGGGGCTGATGTATTATAGTTCCATGATCCCTCCTTCTTCTGGTTTCACACTCAGGAAGTGTAATTTGTATGAGGGTACCCAGCTAGTCCACAAGATGAGCTGCTTGTGCTAAGTGCTTAAGGGAGGCAATGCATTCCTTTGATATACAGTGATAGGAAAGCACCCCTCTTCTAGTTCATTCATTAAAGCAGAGCTGCCTTACAAAAGGAGCTTCCCTTACAAGTCCTTATTTGTTTTTTATTTTATTTTTTCTCTGGTGTAGGTATCGACATCCTGAAGCTTGTAGCAGCCCAAGTGGGAAGCCAGTGGAAAGATATCTATCAGTTTCTCTGCAATGCCAGTGAGAGGGAGGTTGCTGCTTTCTCCAACGGGTACACAGCTGACCACGAGCGGGCCTACGCGGCTCTGCAGCACTGGACCATCCGGGGCCCCGAGGCCAGCCTCGCCCAGCTGATTAGCGCCCTGCGCCAGCACCGGAGAAACGATGTTGTGGAGAAGATTCGTGGGCTGATGGAAGACACCACCCAGGTAATGGAGCCCTGGTTGTGTGTCTTTACCACTGACTGATTGCCTCTGTATTTCAAATTTTGTCAGTTATATGGGAACAAAGAAAAAGAACATATTCGGAGGATAGGCACACAAACACACACGCACACATGCACACACCCGCACACACACACGCCTTACTTTCTAGTAGAGGGGTTCTCAGTGTCCATCCATTAGAATCATCTAGAGAACTTTAAAAAAATACTGATACTCGAACCCTATCTGCACACCGGTCACATCAAAATCTACAGGGGGCAGAGTATGAATCAGTACTTGTAAAAGTTCTCTTTCTTACCCAATTTACAGTATCATTTTCCATGGTGTACTTTGAATGAAACCAAGAAAAAAGACTTTTTACTACACCCTCCTCTTCTCCAGAGGGTATTTTTGTGATGTGGCTTAAGAAGGCAGCATCTCGCCTCCTAAGTATGCAGTGTTGCTAGCAGCAGTTGATGACAGAACTGATATTCCTCCTTGGGTTGTTCAATGGAACATATCAGATGGGAACTGAGGGGACCCAGGAGTGTGATTTCTTTATAGCCAATGAGCCCTGGCTTTGGAGCCAGACAACACTGGATTTGAATCCTGGCTCTGGTATTTGTTAGCTTAGGTGATGAAGGGTAAGTTACTTCAACTGTCCTTGCCTCTGTTATTCACATTTGCAAACCTGCTATATAGATTAAGATGAGAAATAAAGTACTGTATAAAATGTCTGACTCATTGCCAGTGTTCTACAAATGGTAGTTACAGCCGTGATATAACTCATTTTACTTAGTCTTTCTTTAATCATATGTACCTACCTGAAAGGCCATGAATAAAGTAGAGATTTGGATATTGAATCATATTTTCCACAGACTTTGATTCAGGTTTTAGGACATATTCCAAAGTAAAGAAAATGCTGCCACTAAGGCTTGATAAAACCCATTTAAGATAAAGGGCCAGTCTGTGTTATTATTCCAGTGGTCCAAATTTGTTACCTGAAAGAGCTAGGTAGAGATTTTTTATGGTGTCAATTCAATTTGCTATCATTCTGTATCACATTTTGTATTTCAAAGGATTCCATTTACATACTTCATACTAATGCTTAAGTATACTTGATGTATTTAAGAAGTCCAGATGCTCTTATCTTTTTATACCGGTAGTGCAGTACTTCTTGACTATTGACCTAATCATTCATCAGGTGAATCTTTTATCAGAGTAACTGGATGATAACAATTTATAGGTGCTAATTGACTTCGAAGGTGGTCTTTTAAAGTTCCTGGAATATTTTTAACTTCTTTGAAATGTGGAATTTCAGAAACAACACTTACTAATAGACCAAGTGATAAATATTCAAAGGCATACACCAGTGTCTTATGACTTTCTAAGAAAGAATTTAGGTGTGAAATATTATTCACAATGAAAACTAGGTTTTAAGTAGCTGGATTTGGGGGTGAACAAGGGAGATGTTTACCCTCCAATTAAGTAAGATGGCTGTGGATTGAATACCAGGGAGTTTGGAGGCATTCTTAGAATATTGGCTTAAGGAGAGAGCTGGAAGACAAGTCTTAGGCTAAAAGAAGGCTTTAGATACTTAAGAATAAGTCGCCTGATGTCCTTGATGATACCTAAAAGAAGGATAACATACGATTGATGCAAAATTAGGATTTGGCGGGCCCATGGAAAAGCAAAAAGGGGAGAGTACATGTCATAATGAGTGATTCATAACAAAATCGTTAGGTCAATGAGTAAGAGAACAAAGCAAAGCACCTTCTTCCTAAGTGCCAAACTCTTGTGCACTTTAATTCTTTCCTTCCCCTATCTCTTCTATAATACCAAAAGATGCTAATAGTACCTATTTTTTGTTATTTATTTTTTTGAGAACAGTAATGTCAAAGCACCCTACAGCTTTCTCTTTGGTTCTACTGTAGCCTATGAGTTATGATGGAGGCTGAGAAGGCAATATTAAGTTTTTTATTTCGTGTTTTAATAATATGCATCAATGTCTAGCAGCATTTTGGATCCAGCTCTAACTCTAATTTTAATAGCCAATGAGCATAGATTTCTGGCTGCCAGCTCTTATTACAAGTTGAGTATCCTTTGTCTGATATGCTTGAGATCGGAAGTGTTTTAGATTTTGGACTTTTTCAGACTTTGGGATATTTGCATATGCATAATGAGATAGCTTGGGGATGGAACCCAAGTCTAAACATGAAATTCATTTATGTTTCACATATACCTTATGCACATAGCCTGAAGGTAATTTTATACAATATTAGAAAAAGTGTGTGCATGAAGCAAAGTTTGTGTTAAGCAGTTATGTGTGGAATTTTCCACTTGTGGCATTATATTGGTGCTCAAAAAGTTTTGGATTTTGAATTTTTGGATTAGGGATGCTCAAGTGGTAATTGCACAGTATGTAACTCTCTGTCCATAGTTTATCTCTGAGATTTGTCTGGTCTAACAAGAGAACCAGAAGGCAGGGGGGCTTAATTGAGACTTATTCTTCTCATCCTATGATGGACTTGTACTCCCTGTGTATGATGGTACTGCTGGAGATTTGGGGCTTTGCCCCAGGAGTTAATGGACTCTTAATGGGTAAAAATGGTTGTGTTTTTTAAACGGTCAATGTTTTTTCCTCTTCTTAAGCCTGAAAGCACCTATGTTATGCTCCACTCAAAGGATTAGACCTGGTGTGACTTTTAGTTACCTCTGTCAAGAACAGCCAGTTCATTATTAACTATAGTGGCCTATTAGCCATTTTAAAATTAAACCCGTTCAGAGTCTGACTGTTTTTTTATCTGAGGTATGAGCTGTATTTTTCAGCACTCTCTTCTTTCAAGTTCAACATCTAAACTGCTAGCCTTCCAGAATCAAAGCTATTCTTCCCTTCTGGGGCATGAGCATTTGGAAGAAGCGGCAAAGCAGTGGGATGATAATTGAAAGTTATTGCGATTTTGCCAAAGCTATTAAAAAACAAAACACTGCCCTAATACAGGATTCCAATTTGTATGTTATCTCTTTTTTCCATTCTTTTACTTTGATTTATTTCTGTCTTTATTTTAAAAAGTCTCTTATAAGAAGCATATATTTCAGATATTTTTCTTAAATCTGGTCTGATAGCTATTTACAATTAGAGAATTTCAGTGTGTTTACATTTTTATGTAATTATATAATTGCTTTTCGAATGTAATTATAATGTAAATTTAAAAATGTAATTACTCATATATTTGGTTTTAAATCTACCATATCTTTGTTTTCAATTTGTCCTTTCCTCTTTATTTTCTCTCTCTCTGTCTTTTCTTGCTTTCTCTTGGAATAATCAAATATTTTTTCTTATTCCATTTCTCTTCATCTGTTAGCTTGTTAATTTCACATTTTTACTTCACGTTTAATGGATACCCAAGGGATTACAACACACATATTTAAATTATAAGAGATATAATAAATGTACTTCTCACCATTTTACAGATACAACCACCTTAGAAGACTTTAAGCCTGTTAATCCTCTTCTTACACTTTGCTTTTGTTTTCATGAATTTTAATGTTACACATTTAATACTGCTAAAAGGCATAGTTATTACGGTTTTACACAGTCAGGAGTCACACAGATGTATCTGCATATTGATCTCTTCTGTTCTTAATACCTTCCTCCTGCAGCTTCAACTTCTACCTGAGATCTTTTTCTTTTGCCTAAAGAACACTTCTCAGTGTAGGTTTCCAGCAATAAGTTCTACTTTTCTTGGTCTGGAAAGTGCCCACTAAATAAATAAATAAATTACATTATTTCACCTTAGTTTTTGAAGGATAGCTGGAAGTAAAATTTCAGCTTGCCAGTTATTTTCCTTTAGTTCTTTAATGCCTGGGTTTAAGTTTCCCCTGCTAACCAGCAAAGGAGAGGATGTGATTTTATTTTTAAATCTGTATTACATAACAAATTTTGTGCACAGTATTATTTATTCCAGGCACTTTGGGCAATGCAAAGATGAGTAAGATAAAGTCAATACCATCAAGGAAGCTTACAGTTGGATAAAGGAAGAAGTTTACACATACTTATATAATCCAAAGGAGTAAATCCAAGAGGTGGGGAGGAGGAATGTGCTGAATCTCCAGCTAACCAGCCAGTAGGCTCTGATCAGAACGTCAGTGTGGAAACATGTGCTGGGTTAAATCCCCATCCTGGCAACATAGCCACTTTGGGGACTCTGAGTAAATTACCTGGCCTCTCTGCCTCAGTTTCTTCATGAAGAAACAGGAACAACATGAGTGCCTGTCCTATGGGTTGCTCTGAGAATGAGGTGAGCGTGACCCATAGTAAGCACTTGTTAGATGTTGACTATTAATAGTTGCAATTATTTCCAGGCTGTGGAGGCAAGAGAGATAGAAGAATGTTCCTAACTAGCTAAACCTCATACACATAATGGGTCTTTTAGATGCTGAATACAGAGGGTCACTTAGTGTCAGATGGGGATTTTCTCCCAATTCCAGGACTGCTGAAAGTAGATGGTTGATCAGGAAGGCTGCTATCTGGGTTCAGTGCCCAAAAGCTGGAAATCCCAGCTAACTGTAGCTATTTATTGCCTACTGCCTGAGCACATGTTCCTAGACTGGCTGGGATGTTTTCTCTAGTGAGGGAGATGATGGTCTGGTTCCTCAATAGCTGTCAGAAAAAGAGAAGCAAAATTGAGCAAGTGAATTTCTAGTTTTCCTTACGATTTGGTTTTCCTTGTTTTTTTTCGCTCTGCCCTTTTATTCTAGAGCCTTCTTATGTGCAGACAGACTTAACCAGTGCACTCTTTCACTGCAGCATGGATAGGGTGAAAGGAAGGGAGTCTGTTTCTTCACCATAGGAAACCCTGGGCAAACAATTTCTCTAATGCTGAGATTTTTCCATTTAAAATGGAAATTCAAGGACCTGTCCTTCATACTCTGAGTGGTTATCAAAATTAATTTTAATAATCAAATTACTGTGGACCGTACTAGAGTGAGATATTAAAGTGATGCTTAGCAGCTAGGTTCAGAAGTATTATATTTGTGGTTAGAGTTTCAGCATCCCTTCATTGCTTCATGAGAGAAAGGGGAGGAAAAAGAAGTTTCATATATACTTTAAAAATGATGATATTAAAAACAATCACAACAATTAAAAATAATATAAAATGTGACTTTAGCTGTCTGTTTTGATCAGGGATTCACAAATGTAAAGGACTGATGTTGATCAGGCATCGCAGTTGAGCATCCGTGCTCGAGACTTCTTATCTCTCCTTCCGTAAGATTAAGTAGATTAAAACTATGCCATAATTTAACAACCAGTGGACCCACAGTCAGTGTTTTGTGGTGGTGGTTGTTGACTTCTATATAATAGAATGATTCTTTGTTAGAGTATCTTAGTCCTTTCCAGGACCACATAGGAGACCTGTCTCAAGAACAGAGCGTTTTTGCACTTAACGCACACACACTCTCTCTCTTTCTACTATAGTAGACTCTGTGTTGGAGCTTGGATGGCTTTGCTCTGTGTAATCAACTCGGAGAATCCCAACAGCTAGAGAAGTACTGGGCCTTCTATTTTGATGAGAACAGTGCTCCTGCTGCTTCTGCTGCAGGGGGAACTACAGTTACTGATTTTTTGCTTACCAGCTGCAGGATGCAGCTGTCCTTATCTATGGGTCTGACTGAGACCAGCTATTTTCAGAAATTTAATACAGTGAGGGCAAGTTGAAGCAAATACCAGCTGTACATTAACTGTTGGCTTTTTGGCTATTCAAATTAGGCTTTGTCATTAATTTTCCAATTTGTCATCTCTGGAAAATAGGGGTTATTGTCCTAAGACCTGAGGACCTAAGACCTAAGGTAACAGCTAAACTTGCATGTATCTAGCGGCTGCCCTCTGCCGTGTTTCCACAGCATAAAGGGTTATTTAAGGTCAAGTTACTTAATTCGTAGGGTGTGACTTCGGGCTCTGGGGAACTTCTGGGGTGGTGAGGAGAAGAGGACATGATAAAGGGATTGCTGACACACATAGGACCAGAAACGGTTAGTGATGCTTGTGTTTAAAGTTGTCATTGTGCACAGAGGAGCAATGTTTATAAATAGCCTTTAGATTTTCAATAACATTTTAGGCTTTTCTACTTGCTATCATTTTCCAAGCTTTCGTTCAGTTAGTCAACAACCTTTTTTCAAGCACCAGCTGTGTGCCTGGTACTGGGTAAAGAAAAGTGGTCAATGCCGTTCAGTAACTCACTTGTTGGGGTGGAGACATATGTGCAAATAATTATAATTCAGTGGGATGAGTAAATATTGTAATAGAATTGTACACGAGGACTTATAAGCATCAGAGTGAAGGAGTACTCAACCTGCCAAAAAATACTTACAAAGCTAGAGCAGATATATACTTGTCCATTTGAAAGTCACTTAAAAAAAAATCACACTAGTTTTTTTCAAGACTATATTTTGGTCTTCTTCCCTGAAACTTTCACACTTGTTTTCTGCTTAGGAAGCCCCACTTGCTGTTTCATATTAAGGGCTTCTCAAATCTTTGACTCTGCAAAGAATATCTGTTTTACTTATATCCTTGTTTTGCTCAGTAGCAAGCATTTTAAAAACCCTTAACTGTTGTGTAATATTTAAGGTACAGAAATAAAGTTTTAATATCCCATTTCCTGTCAAGTGCTAGAGATTAAACTTTGAATCTCCAGGAACTACTAGAAGAAACTGACAAATTCAAGAATTTGACTTGGTCTCTCAGAATTGGGTTTGAATTTTGCTTTTGCCACTCACTATGTGACTTTGGGCAAGTCCTATAAAGTCTCCAAACCTCAGTTTCTTTGTAAGTGCCTTGTAAAGATTTTGCCGAGAACTAGAGGTTAGTGTAAATGCCCAGTCCTGCACTTGACCTAGCGTAGGGGACTCAGTAAATCTCAGCAACTATTTTCTGTGTTGGAATTTGAATTCTACATTTTCCTTTTTTGACTTGACAACAAATGCATTCTGTTTTCAGTAAGTGTACATTAAGGAGAAAGTGAACCAGCATTTGCTCAGTGTCTCTTGTGTCCCCAGCACTGTCTGGGTCTCTATATCTGATTTATTTAGCAAGTTTCATGTCCTGAGAAGTATAGGTGGGTATTCTAATTAAGATAGTGATATGATTTGGGTCTGTGTCCCTGCCCAAATATCATGTTGAATTGTAATTCCCAGTGTTGGAGGTGGGGCCTGGTGGAAGGTGACCAGATCATGGAGGCAGATTTCCTGCTTTGGCACTGTTCTTGCAATAGAGTTCTCATGAGATCTGGTTGTGTAAAAGTGTGTGACACCTCCCCCCTCACTGTCACCACTGCTCTGACCATGTAAGATATGCCTTTGGCTTCCACCATGATTGTAAGTTTCCTGAGGCCTCCCAATCATGCTTCCTGTACAGCTTGCAGAACCATGGACATATTAAACCTCGTTTCTTTATAAATTATCCAATTTCAGTTATTTATTTATAGAAGTATGAAAACTGACTAATACAGATATATTACTATATTTCATTGAATCCCATGTCAATTGTAAGATGTACCATTGTCATGGGTATTACTGAGAAACAAAATACTGCTAATTATAATTGTAAGATACATCCCCATTTCAGAGATGTTTAAATGTGAAAAAAATATGCATCATAGAATTAACAAAATATGGTAGTTGAGCTTGATGTATGCAGATTGTAAGGAGACAAGTCTAGGAAACAGATTCTCGAGGTCTTTATATTAATGTACACTCCCTCCTCAACACACACACACACACACATGCACACACACACACACACACACACACTTCTTCTTATTGTATTGCCTTTAAGGTTGAGATGGTTTAACAGAGGCAATTTATTTAATAGATTATCAGAGGACCCATTATATATTGAGCCCTGTACCAGGCACTGAGATACTAAATGAAACAAAACAAAACACAAAACAGAATCATCCCTTAAAATGCCGACAGTTTTATAGGAGGCATAGATATGTGAGCCAGACTTGAGAATATATTCTGTGAAGCTGCTGTACAGAAGGATTGAAGTGGGCTTTAATTTTTTTCTCAGACAGAGTGTCTCACCATTCAGAAAAGGTTGGGTCTATTAGTGGATGACATTTCCCACCCCTTTAATCTACACCCTTACTAGCTTTCTCAAGAAGTGCATTGGGAGGAAATCAGAATCAATACTGTGAAAAGAAGCTTATTTTCTCCATCAATTACCAGTGCAGGAGAGCACACTTTCATTGTTTCTTTTTAAAGCCAAAACATCAATTTGGATAAAGTTGAATAGCTTCCAGCTTTGGTCTAGCTTCTCCACTTTGTGTTTGTGAAAGTGTCCCTTATTCTGTTATAACCCAAGTGTCAATAACAGGTACACTTGCTGATGAGGAATTGTATCATGGTCAGCAGTAGGTTTTATTATGTATCAGTTAATTTCGAGGTTTTCATCACTATTCTTCACCATTTCCTTGGGAGAGACTAATGTCACTCCTGATTTTTTCATAACCAATTGCCACGGAGGAAACTTTGATTGATCTACAGTTGGACTTTCAGAGGACAGTCTGGAATTAAATGACCAACAACTAAAATGACCTATCACCAAAAAAGTACTAGAAAAAAACATGGGGGAAATGTTTTGTTTTTATAATCACAACAGTAGAGAATGGCATAAAGCACAGAAGCTGTTACAAGAACAATGCAACTACTTAACGATAAATATACAAGCCAGAAAACACCACATACAAATCAAAAGGCAAAATAATCACAGGTTGAAATTGTCTGAAACATAGGGTTAAGTTTATTGAAAAATAATGAGTTTTTACAAATTAAGAAAAAATTATGCCGTCTGTGAACGAGACAGTTTACAGAGAAGGAAATACTGAAGACTTTTTAAACATGAAGACTTTTACCCTCTCAGGCTGACATAGAGACCTATGATTCTACGTCTAGGAAGATATCTTACAGGTGTTCTGATACATTCAGCATGATGCAAGTACAAGTACGTGTATTCGTTGTAGTGTCATGTGTAATAGCAAAAGAGTGAGGAGATGTACAAATGCCTTTCACTAGAGGACTGGTTATATGTTATAGAACAACCATTAAGTGGAATGGCATGTACTTGTCAGAAGTGAGTCAGCTCTTCATGTGCTAGCCTCAAGAAGAATTAAGAGGAAAAAGTAAGGTGAAGAATAGTACATAGGGCCAGATGCAGTGGCTTATGCCTGTAATCCCAGCACTTTGAGAGGCCAAGATGGGTGGATCACTTGAAGTCAGGAGCTTGAGAACAGACTGGCCAACATGGTAAAACCCCATCTCTACTAAAAATACAAAAAGTATCTGGGCCTGGTAGTGCACATCTGTAATCCCAGCTACCTGAGGCATGAGAATCAATTGAATACGAGATGTGGAGGTTGCAGTGAGCTCAGATTGCACCACTGCACTCCAGCCTGGGCAACATGAAAAGAAAAGAACAGTATGTAGTTAGTACATTGTGTCACCATATTGGGGAAAAAAAAAAATACATATACACACACACACACACACACACACACACACACACACACACAGTATATACATATATGTTAAAAAATATTTTTAAAAAATAAGGGGTGGAATGGAGAATATATGTACTTATTTATTGGTATAAGTATAGACTATCTCTGGAAGAGTATATTGTGATTTGGTAACAGTAGCAACCTCCACGAAGGGAAACTGAGTTGCTGAGACTTGGAAGTCAGGGGTTAAAGACAAAGGTAACTTAGATTTGTGGATCATATGTATTGCAATTCTAATGGCATGAATCTAATTAATGGACTTATTACACAATGCTAATTTAATCAGATGTGTTGAGTTAAAAAAATCTGAATCATAAAGATGAACTTAAGCCTTCTTACTTCAAGGTCTTGAGTTTCCTATGAAATGACTCTCTATCCTCCACAGTGTCTTACAGCAAGCTTTAAAAAGGTTTGTGAAACCTTTTTTTATGGACAGAATTATTGAAAGGCTTTTTTTTGGTGGGAAAGATTTCCCAATAGAAGTTTAGGGAAACCTAAGTAATTTCCAACGGAGCATGATCTCCTAAGGTTCTGATGGTGCTGAGCTCTTAGAAGGCTTGACAATATGTTCAAACGTGAGTGGATTCCAGCTCTAAACCAAGAGACCCCACTTATTCACTGTTCTCACTTCCGCTTTTTAAGAAAGCTAGTCAGTGAGTCAGCTCAGAGCTGCAACACCATTACTGTTGATGTCAGCAGCCTGGACAGCTTGCAGACACCCGCAGGGCAGCTGGGCGGGGCCGGCCTCCCTTGCCCCTCCCTCAGGAGCCAGCTGGTTCTTACCAGCTTTGGCAGCTTTGTGCAGCACTATTTGTTGTGGCTTTTTTCCTGTACATACAGGAAAGGCACAGTTCTCTTGCTTAGGGCAAGGATTAGCTATTGGCACTTTGACTTAAATGGGGGTGGATTTATAGACTTTGGGGCTCAATTTTGAAATTAACTCTTAGAAATGATGAGAATTCTAAGATTAGGTATAGCCAGAAAATTATAGCCAACTACCTTGATTTGAGTTTGGGGTATTTAAGCAAGAGACCCACCATGACTAGTTAACCTAGGCTAACTTCATATGCCTTAAGTTAGGTTGCAGTTGAAACAAAACCTTTTTATTATTCTGTGCTTGAACAGATCTAGGGTGAGTGGGAAAGTTTTTTAAAATAATTCCCCAGTGGTTTTGACATTTTTTTGGCCAGATTAATCCTGAGATTCTCCTGATGGTGGGTGAGTTTGTTCTGCAGTCTCTGCATTGGCTCCCAGTGTAAGGTTCACTCACCTATGCTATCTCTGTGGTCTGACTTGGGGGTTCCCAAGGAAGCTGAGCAGAACATCTTGACGTTGTGCTCCTGTTCTTTATTCCGTCCCATGATATCCAGTGATCCCAGAGAGATCTAGACAGCAGATGGGCCTCACTGTGCACTTGCCAATTGGCAATTTAGATGTAAGTGTTCGTGCTGTTTCCTACTTATGCAATGGAAACACCTCCTTGCTTCATGTCCTGAAGTCTGGGCTGCTCAGGAGAAGAAAGAAGGAAAGAAAACAAAAGTTTTAACTCAACAGTGGAAGCCTAGGAAAATTTTGGGGAATTTTGTCTTAAAATTATTTGACTTTTGGCTCTTCTCTTTACTTTTTTAAAATAACGTTTCAAAAGAAAACTTATGAAGCAAAGAAAATTTGAAAGCACATTGCAACAAATAATAAATCTACCATCTAGATTCAATAGTTATTCACGTTTTGGCGTATGTGCTTTATCTATGTATGTATGTATTTCCAGTCCATATTCCCATTTCAAAGACATTCCCTAAATTTCTTAAACTGGTAATCCTTCTTTCAAGCATTTAGAAACCAGCATTTTTCCATTTGCCTCTTAAGCTTTTTGTTTGCAAAAAAATTTGAATATATTTGGGTTCTACTCACCAAGACCCATTACTCTGGAATGAATTGAACAAGAATTCACCCTCAGAAGAATAATTTAAAAATCATTGTGTCTCATCATCTGAAACTTTCGTTTTTAGAGGCGACGTATTTGTTTTTATTTTTTAAGGAAGAAATAATTATATACAAGTATTCTATAATGTCTAAACTTAGGAATTGAATAGGTTCAGATAAATTGTTTTGTGATGAGGATGCTAACCCTGATTATCTTAACCCTCATTTATATCTGAAATCCTGGACCCACATAGACTTGATTAAGAAAGCATTTCTTACTATCTGAATTCCTGTTCTCTAAAGACCACATAGATTCAGATATCAATAAATACTTTTCTGGCAAAGAAAATATGCCTTTTTTTCCTCCCAGAGCCCAATCTTATATGCCTATGTAGGCCTACAGAAGGCCTTGAAATCTAATTTGATTTTGGTTATCTGGGCAGCTAGGAGAGCAGGGGAAACAGGCTTGAGATAATATCATAATTCTTCAATAGCTGTGATTTTATATTTATTTGTGACTAGAATTCCTTTGAGATAAACATTTAGTAGAAATTGAGTTTGTTTTTTAACCAGCCACTGGTCTGTTGGGATCTGAAATATTTTCGATAGAAAACAAGGTTATAGGCTACAGTTGAGGTATCTGGTATTTACAGAATCTCTCCTGTTTATCTCAGGGCAGTCATCCAGCTGGAGTGTAAGTCTGCCATTGAGTCCCAGGTCCTTGCAGACCTCAACTGTACCCCCTTCACTCTGGTGGAGGGCTTCGGGCAACACCTTGTGGTCATGTGATTGCTTGTAATCAGTTTACAGGGTTTGTCAAATTTCTCTAAATGCTGTGGGGTCCAGAGAGGGAGGTGACATGGCAGCAAAGAGGGTAACTTTGAAACTAGGCAGATCTGGTCTTGAATTCTGGCTCTGTGGCTTGGGGCAAGTTATTACCTCTTAGAGCCTCAGTTTCCTCATCTGTTAAAATGGGGCTGGTACAACTTACTTAGCAGCAAACAAATCACAGATATTTTATGCTGAATCACCTAGCATAGTATTGGGAATGGCTTACTTCTTCAAGTCTCTTTTCTGTTATCTCATACTGAACAGCAATATGTTTCAGTTACATTTAGCAAATGGGCTTTGAAAAACCATTATTAAAGTGACAGAGATTTTCATAAATGTATCATAGAATTCTCCCTTCTTTCTAAGTGTTGAATGAGGTCTAGAGGGAAAATTAAATTAAAATAGCAACTTTACTGTAAAGAGCTTTGTGTTGGGGATTCTCAGGGATATCTGGTTATATTAGGGAAAAGGTGCCTGGTAGTATCCACCTGGGTAGTGTCAGAAGCCAAGGGGTTAAATTGAACCATTTCAGTAGGCTGGTAAAAAGCATCTAGGCTGGGTAATTAATACTTCATTTTAGGGGGTTACTGAGGCATCAAAGTCATTAATTAGTTTTATGAAAACAAATTGTGCAACCACAGGGAGATCGTAATTGGGTAGTAATTGAAAATAACTTTGTGGTAAATTTTAGTTGAGTAGTTCAGTTGGGGGTAACTTGGAAGGGGAAAAAGAGTTGGAGTGTGGGATTAGTGGGTGAGAAGAATGAAATAGCAACAGTAAGACAAGCAATAAATAAGACATAATCTGAATGGAAGGAACCCAGAAGTGACCCAGTCTAACCTGTTTAGGTTAGAAATGAGACCACAGGTCTGATGAGGGAAGTGGTTTTCCTAGCACCACACAACTAGTTAGTGTTATGTCTCTTCTCTTTTCTTGCAAGGATTTTTCCAGGATTTTCATGATTTTTAGGAGTTGACTATGAGGAACATGAAGTGCTTACCACACAGATGGCGGCTGAGGCTGGAGTTTTCGCCCATTCCTGCTCTCAGAGTCTATGCAAGAATGCTGCCAGATCTTGCTGCCTCAAAATCTTATTTCATTTATATACCACCTTTGCCATGAATAAAGCTTGGAAGGATTCTCCTTTATCATGCATGGCTTTGCTATCCCCAGGGGATAGGGGAATACTGCAACCTTCAACAGGAAGGAAAGGCCAGTCAACAGGGAAGTGATTTTTCAGTTTGATAATAGAAGTGGAGAATTGTTTTTGAGCTTCAGTTTCCAATTTTTTTTTTTTTTTTTTTTTTTTTGAGACAGAGTCTTGCTCTGTAGCCCAGGCTGGAATGCAGTGGTGTGATCTCGCCTCACTGCAACCTCCACCTCCTGGGTTCAAGCGATCCTCCTGCCTCAGCCTCCTAAGTAGCTGGGATTACAGGCATGTGCCACTACACCCAGCTGATTTTTGTATTTTTAGTAGAGATGAGGTTTTGCTATGTTGGCCATGCTGGCCTTTAACTCCTGACCTACAGTGACCCACCCACTCGGCCTCCCAAAGTGTTGGGATTACAGGTGTAAGCCACTTCGCCTGGCCTCAGTTTCCAATTTTGATTTGGTTGAGCACACAGAGTGGGTACTTCAGTTTTAGAAGTCTGGTTGCTGTGGGAATGTAGGATTGGTAAGGACACAGCTGGAAATAAGGAAGGGTGATGATGACAGTTACGGCTCATTGCAGTACAATCCAGATGCAAATGAAATCATTATTCTCATAAATACTGCTACCAAACTCAGTAGCCCAGAGATGTTCAGGTCCCCAGATTTCAAGCAGTAGTCTGTTTACCTAATCTGTTTGCATGGTTCCTTGTACTCAGTGGTAGAGGTGCTTAGGAAAATTGTTAGCTCAGCAGCAGAGCTTTAGATGTGACCCCACCCTTGAGTAAGGTGAACCATTTATCTTTCTTCCCTTGTCAGTTTGGACTGCTAAGTATCTGGAAGGACTAAGTGTGCTTGCATGGAAACTAATCAGAAGGACATTTGGGACTTGTTTGGCCAAAAGAAATGGTATGCTCTCAGAGTTCACACAATAGAATTGTTCCCTTTTGGGCTGCTTTGGGAGCTGTCCATGCCCCCTACCATTTGGGTCTATTTACTGTCCCTACCTCATTTCTCATGTGAGTCTTCCAAGTTAGCAGGATTACATCATGGCTATAAAGTTCTTTTCAGAACTGTAGTTTTCAAGTTTCTCCAAAGGAACTTCAAATAAGTGGCAGATACATTGCCTTTACAGGCCACGTTTTCTTAATATCTGCCTCATTGCATTAAGTTGGGGCACATATGAATGCCATGTCCATGAATATTTAACAGAAGTATAGAGAGTAGCTCAGCCACAGCGATAATCTTCCTGCTACCCTGTTTCTTGGATAACTATATAAATAAGAGCTGCTGCAGCCACAACATTTTCAAGGTAGCAGAAGGAAAATATACTTATCAGTGATGACTGCTTTTAAAAACAATGTTTATTGGTTTTCTAGCTGTAAACATTATTATTATTATTATTATTTTTTTTTTTTTTGAGACAAAGTCTCGCTCTGTCGCCCAGGCTGGAGTGCAGTGGCACAATCTCGGCTCACTGCAACCTCCGCCTCCTGGGTTCAAGTAATTGTTCTGCCTCAGACACCCAAGTACCTGGGACTACAGGCGACCACCACGAAGCTGGGCTCATTTTTGGATTTTTAGTGTTGACAGGGTTTCACCATGTTGCCCAGGCTGGTCTCGAACTCCTGACCTCAAGGGAGCCACCCACCTGGGCCTCCAAAAGTTCTAGGATTATAGGTGTGAGTCACCGTGGCCAACCTAATGTATCTTTATAGAGAATTTGGAAAGTTCAAGGAAGCTTAGGAAATAAATTATTTTATTTTATGAGTATCTTGGTAAGTTTATGCTCAAAGTTTTTGTAAAAGGAGCCTCTTTTCTGGAAATCTAGCTTTCTCGTTAAGAGTATTTTTCTTTTCTTTTCTTTTCTTTTTTTTTTTGAGACAGAGTCTCTCTCTGTCTCCAGGCACCAGGCTGGAGTGCAGTGGCACGATCTCTCCTCACTGCAACCTTCACCTCCCAGGTTCAAGCAATTCTCATGCCTCAGCCTCCCGAGTAGCTGGGACTACAGACACGCACCACCATGCCCAGATAATTTTTGTAGTTTTTAGTAGAGACTGGGTTTCACCATGTTGGCCAGGGTGGCCTCGATCTCTTGACCTCATGATCAGCTCACCTTGGCCTCCCAAAGTGCTGGGATTACAGATGTGAGCCACTGTGCCCGGCCAAGAGTATTTTTCTTCTGTTTGGTATCTAAATCTTGTTGTAGGTGTTCTTCATTGGCTGCAAACTCAGAATACTGAACGATGAACTTTCAGAATTAATAAAACAAGGAATTAATTTATTCCACATATTCTGATGACTCAATGTTCTGATTAGAAACCAGAAATAACCCAATGCCTAGGACAGTTGCAGTATGGAAAACCAGCTTTGATGGATGTTGTATATATTACAGCAAATCAAGGAAAGAAGTTTCTATGAGCATTGTTTTTCTTTTGGGAAAAAATGAAAATAACTTTAGATGAAGTAGGAATGCAATCAGCTGCCATTGCACAAAGTGAGAGAGACATATACTTACTAACTGAGTAGATTTTCTAGAAAGATGGTTTTTAAATGGCCTCTGGCTTTAGTGATGCTCGTTAGCTCTGTTGTGACACTAATACCATTTGTAGGGGTATTTTCATATTCACCTGTCTCGTTGTTAATTACAGGAGAGCAACAGTTCAGCATTCTGTCTTTCCAATTATATTGGAAATCATGTGCTTAATTTTCACTAGTAGGACCTTTTGATGAAATTGGGGGAAAATTAAACATTTAAAATTTTCAAATGAATTTAGGAAATAAGTGGGTGGACTTTTTTTTTGTGACTTGTGGGTGGGAATTTCCTTTTTAAGCAAGAATAGTGTACGATACCGACTGACCATGTCTTCCAATGTAATGTCCGCAAGAACCAGAATGTAGACAAGTGTTCTTTGTCTAATTGAGTGAATTTAAAAAAGTGTGTTGGCATGAATGGCCATGTGCATTTTCCAGGAGGAGGGGCATGTGCCAGGGCCTATGAAATTAAAATTTTACAAGCATATACATAACATTTGTCTGTAGATCAGAAAGGGACGGCTAGGTACGCATGTTTTCCAAGTCTGAAACTTGCGCCAGAAGCAGAAACGGTGTGGGTGGTGGTTTAGAGGAAAAATGCTGTTGGAACATCAGACATGTGCAGTAATCAGTTATCTTCACAATCTGCAATCAGTTGCAAGAATTTCTCAGGCCTTAAAATTTGTAAAAGAATCACTTGTGTTTGCATTGTGCTTTATATAACTATTCGGTGTAATACTTTGAAATGTCAATATCTTCATCGAAGAGCCTGAAAACATTTTACCTGAAGTGTGTTAATGAAGGGATGAAGATTCTAAGGAGTGGTGATTAACAGCTTGGGGAGAGTGCCCATCATTCCCCGAACCCTGCTCTGTGTGATCTGGCCAGCTGGCTCCCAGATTTTTTTATCCATGCTGAAAGAGCCAATAAAAAGATAAAATCAAGTACTAGGAGAGGCCACGAGTGCTTGCCAGGGTTCTGATGTATTTTCTCAAATGAAAGGGGCAAATAGAGATGTCAAGCAGGGCTGAGTTGAGCACTGGCTTTCTCCCAGTAGCTGTGTGTCCTCTTTGGGCCCCAGTCACTTCACTTATAAAATGGGGTCACATCACTTATCACATCTCCCTATCTCTACTGCACACCCACAGGACAAGCCATAGTCACACTGTATGTGGCCACTGTAGGAGCATCCTAATTGCTTTTTCAACTTTGATTCTTGCCTCCCTAAAATTCATTCTCTACCCACCAGCCAGAGTGGTGGTGAAGCTCACCATCTTTATCTAAAATTATCTTATCTGTTATTGCCTCTCTGACCTCCCCACTCCAGAATGCAAGCTTCACAGTCTCTGTTCTTTCCTTTGGGTCATTACTCTCTTCTCTTAGACACTGACACCTCTCATTTTCTCCTGTTCTCATTCTTAATTTTAGCAGGTTTTTTCCTGAGCTAGTTTGAAATGGGAGTAGAAAACCTGGGGTTTAGTTTTAGTTCTGTGACTTCCCTGTTGGCCCTTAGTTAAGAAAGTCACTTCACTTCTCCAGGCCCCAGTTTTCCTTCCCCATGAAGCTGAGTGTATGAGTCAGTGAGCGCTGCAGTAACAAAGGACCACAGACTGCGTGGCTTAGCAACAGAAATTGATCATCTCACAATTCGGGAGCCTCAGAAGGTCAAGATCAAGGTGTCTTCTGAGGGCTGTCTCTTGGCTTGTAGATGGCTGCCTTCTCACCTGTGTCTTCACTGTGTCTCCCCTCTGTGTGTGTCTGTGTCCTCATCTCTTCTTTTTATTAAAGATACCAGTTATATTGGAGTGGAGCCAACCCTAATGATCTCATTTTACTGTAATTACCTCCTTAAAGGCCCTCTCTCCCAGTAGCCACATTCTGAGGTACTGGGGGTCAAGGCTTCAACTGGAGGGGCACAATTCATTCAGCTCATAACAGGGAACTATACTAAATTACATCTAAGACTCCTTTCAGCTCTACAAAATTATGTTTTAAATTGGGGATCTTTCTCTTTACGCGTATGTTCACTTTTCCTCCCCTGAGATAATAGCGTGGTGCATATGCCTCCTAGTTTTAATACTCATACATATCCTCACTGTATTTTTGAAGGATTTAAAAGTCTGTGTGTGTGTGTCTAGCAATCATATAAATAAGTTATGGTCAACTCACATAGGAGGATTTATGTATAAAATATTAAATGGAACACAAAAAATGCCTCTGAGGAGGGATTTTAATTTTTCTGTTTTTTTTCTGTATGTAATAATTTTTTTTTCTCTCGGACAGCTGGAAACTGACAAACTGGCTCTCCCGATGAGCCCCAGCCCACTTAGCCCCAGCCCCATCCCCAGCCCCAACGCAAAACTTGAGAATTCCACTCTCCTGACGGTGGAGCCTTCCCCACTGGACAAGAACAAGGGCTTCTTCGTGGATGAGTCGGAGCCCCTTCTCCGCTGTGACTCTACATCCAGTGGCTCCTCCGCGCTGAGCAGGAACGGTTCCTTTATTACCAAAGGTACAGGGGTCTCAACAGACCTCACACAGGCACTTTAACCCCCACAAAGAGCCCCTGGGATTTGTCCCTCCCCTTCCATGTCCAGTTGCAGTTGAGTCATCTGAATTACCTGCCTGTATAGATCAGTCCTAAACTTCGAGATAAGCTGGCCCAAGAAAAACCTCGCCTCCTAAATCTTTACAGCTCACACTGCCTGGCGGAGAGCTATCGGCCATCCTTTATCCTCATGATGCTATCAAATGCTGTTTCAGGGAAGGCCTGATAAAATGTAGTCTGGCAAGTTTTTCTGAAAAGTTTTTACCAAGCTTGCTGTATCCAAAGATTTAAAGTTGAACTTATCTTGAGAATCAGAAGTACGGGTTTTAGGCCGTGGTGGCAGATCACTTGGGGCCAGGAGTTTGAGACCAACCTAGGCAACAAAGCAAGACATGGTCTCTACAAAAAGTTAAAAATTAATCAAGCATAGTGGACTGCACCTGTAGTCCCAGCTGCTCGAGAGGCTAAGGCCAGAGGACCCCTTGAGCCCAGGAGCTTGAGCCTTGTGTTACCTGGGTAACAGAGCAAGATCCTGCCTCAAAAACAAACAAACAAACAAACAAACAAAAACCTCAAACAAACAAAAAACCTCTTTCACTGAAATATAACTTGAAGATTGAGTTTTTTTGGTGCCACCTTAAATTTTGCACGAGAGGAGAGTGCCTCATTTGCCTCATCATAAGTCCAGGCTCTGGTTGGCACCTTATACAGATGGTAGGCACAATGTCCGAGCTTGAGCATCACTGATAAAGTGGTTCTAGCCAGGCGTGGTGGCTCTGCCTGTAATCCCAGCACTTTGGGAGGCCGAGGCTGACAGGTCGCTTGAGGCTAGGAGTTAGAGATAAGCCTGGCCAACATGGTGAAACCTAATCTCTACTGAGAAAAAAGAAAAATTAGCTGGCTGTAGCTCCAGCTACTCGGACGCTGAGGCAGAAGAATCACTTGAACTCGAGAGGCGGAGGTTGCAGTGAGCTGAGATCATGCCACTGCCCTCCAGAGTGGGTGACAAGAGCAAAACTTTGTCTCAAAACAAAGAAAAGTACGGTTTTAGTGACTTCAAAATATCCTAAAATTCGCTTTGTTAAAGTACATTGCAAATAACAATATTTTAAACATTATGGATTGGTAGTTTTGGCAAAGAATTTGCAACTTTTAATTTTTAATTTCAGGGTGGGGCATTCACTTCACTATTTATGACAGTTTTGAAAGACATTTTCTAGTTTTGGGTAATTCCAGTTATATTTTAGTGAAAGGGTTATATTTTATATTTTATGTATTTATAAAATGGTATATTTACATATTTATAATTTATATACTTTATATTAATCAATTTTACATTTACATAAAATATTTATATTTTAGTTTATATTTTATGTTATATATTATATTTTAGAAAAAGTGCTTTATAATAGTAATAAAAGTTATAGCTCCTCATCCCATTGTAAGGTATAACCTGAGAAGAAGTAATATTTTCTAGGCTGGGTGCAGTGACTCACGCCTGTAATCCCAGCACTTTGGTAGGCCAAGGCGAGTGGATCACCTGAGGTCAGGAGTTCGAGACCAGCTTGGCCAACGTGGTGAAACCTTGTCTCTACTAAAAATACAAAAAAATTTGCCAGGTGTGGTAGCAGGCGCCTGTAATCCCAGCCACTCAGGAGACTGAGGGAGGAGAATCACTTGAATCCAGGAGGCAGAGATTGTGGTGAGCTGAGATCACGACACTGCACTCCAGCCTGGGTGACAGAGTGAGATTCCATTTCAAAAAAAAAAAAAAAAAAAGAAGTAGTATTTTCTTATTTATGTGCTTTTACTTTCTCAACAGTTTAGTTCTAAAATATTACAATGTAATCAGAAAGTCAGATAAGTAGACCACATTGTCTTAGAATTTTTGGTCATTTGGAAAAGGGATGGGCCTATGTATATTTTGGTTTAATAAAGACATTACAGATAGGGAAAGCAGTAAAGGTTTTCTAGTTTTTTGTTTTTGTTTCTTTGGTTTCTTTAACTCACCACCTTTTGAATTCTAAAAGAGCTTAGAAGTTATTTAAGTCTAGGCAAATGTCACATTAATGATATATCAACAAGCCATTCAAGCAGGACCTTATCTGATCTCTATCAGGCAACTCTTGTTTTCTATCTTACGGTGCAATGCAAGTAAAAACTCTTGTGTTTTTTCGAATATGCCAGAGGCTCACTCACTCTCTCACTGTCATGGAGGATGGAGAATAATGGCCCAAGGAGGAAACAAATGTCTCTCTCTAGGACCCCCTTCTCCTTTCCTTAGGCCATGCCAGTACAGCCACTTTACAGCTGTCTTTGCTTCCCTCTCTTCTGTGCAGAAAAGAAGGATACAGTGTTGCGGCAGGTACGCCTGGACCCCTGTGACTTGCAGCCTATCTTTGATGACATGCTCCACATTCTAAATCCTGAGGAGCTGCGGGTGATTGAAGAGATTCCCCAGGCTGAGGACAAACTGGACCGGCTATTCGAAATTATTGGAGTCAAGAGCCAGGAAGCCAGCCAGACCCTCCTGGACTCTGTTTATAGCCATCTTCCTGACCTACTGTAGAACATAGGGATACTGCATTCTGGAAATTACTCAATTTAGTGACAGGGTGTTTTTTTTGTTTTTATTTTCTCCTGTTTCTGATTTTTGTCATTTGGTGTGTGCATGCGTGTGTGTGTGTGTGTGTGTGTGTGTGTGTGTGTGTGTGTCTTTAACAGTATATATGGCCAGTGCTTGAGTTCTTTCTTTCTCTCTCTCTTTTTTAAAAATAATTCTTCTGGGAAGTTGGTTTATAAGTCTTTTCAAGGTGTAACTGTTGTGAAATACCCACCACTAAAGTTTTTTAAGTTCCATATTTTCTCCATTTTGCCTTCTTATGTATTTGCAAGATTGTTCTGTGCACTTTAAATTTACTTAACTTACCATAAATGCAGTGTGACTTTTCCCACACACTGGATTGTGAGGCTCTTAACTTGTTAAAGTATATTGGCATCTTGTGAATCCTATAAGCCGTCTTTATGTCTCTTAACATTCACACCTACTTTTTAAAAACAAATATTATTACTATTTTTATTATTGTTTGTCCTTTATAAATTTTCTTAAAGATTAAGAAAATTTAAGACCCCATTGAGTTACTGTAATGCAATTAGACTCTGAGTTATCTTTTCCATATGTCTCGTATAGTTCATATTCATGTCTGAAACTTGACCACACTGTTGCTGATTGTATGGTTTTCACCTGGACACCGTGTAGAATGCTTGATTACTTGTACTCCTCTTAATGCTAATATGCTCTGGGCTGGAGAACTGAAATCCTCAAGCCATCAGGATTTGCTATTTAAGTGGCTTGACAACTGGGCCACCAAAGAACTTGAACTTCACCTTTTAGGACTTGAGCTGTTCTGGAACACATTGCTGCACTTTGGAAAGTCAAGATGAAGTGCTAGTGGCACCCTTTCCATAGAGAATTTGCCCAGCTTTGCTTTAAAAGATGTCTTGTTTTTTATATACATATAGTCTATAGGTCCAATCTGCTCTCAAGGCCTTGGTCTTGGTGGGATTCCTTCACCAATTACTTTAATTAAAAATGGCTGCAGCTGTAAGAACCATTGTCTGATATATTTGCAACTATGCTCTCGTTTCCAAATGTATCTTTTAATGCTCAGTCGCTAGATTCCAATGCAAAGGTGGCGTGGACTCCCTTTGTATGGGCGGGGTTTGTGGGTAATGGTGAAGGACTGATATCAGAAAAATGCCTTCAAGTGTACTAATTTATTAATAAACATTAGGTGTTTGTTACTTAAGTAGTCTGAGTATATTTAATCCTTAAATTTCTTACTTTGTACATGTCATCTAGTTGTGACTCTTTGATTAGTCTCTTGCAAAAGCATGTGTGTTCTAAAAACTTCAGCTATTCTAATCTGTAAATCATGGAAATTAGCAAAGGTTTGTGTTTGGAAAGGTACCTGGAGGTTCGTAGAGAAGGACTTTAGTGAAAACTAAAGCATTTCCCAGTCTTTTGGGTTAAATTTGAGAAATCTGTTTTTGAGATTGTCCTTATTTTAGGAAATGGGTAGACACATCGTTCCTGAATAAGTTCACAGCGCTCTCATGGTGTCAAAGCAGAGTGAGATCTCATGTTGGTAGAATATATTGTATCATATCATGTATCATATATTCATTGCATGTCTCCCTTTGCTTGGGAACTGTGGCTCTACAGAATTCCAATGACCAGAACCTTAGCAATTTTAAGTTCCTCTTTCAGTGAGAAACTGGAAGTGGACACCCTGTCTGAACATTTGGACACCCACGTCAGCAACATTAAAGGGTTTTTCTGTCTTTATTCACTTCCACGTGGTTGGTTTCTAGAAAACTCTCCTGATATTTAATTACACTGGTTCTTACACCACGTTTCCCCTCCTTTTGTCAATAAAAAACAGGAACTCTGTCACAAAGGAAAGCAGACTAACTAGAATGGGTCACAGATGATAGTGGAGGAGACAGAGTTTGCATTTCAGAGGATTTCAGAACTGCCACTAATTTCATGTGGGGGTAGAAAATACAGAGAATGAACAAACTGATACTATGGTTAAGTTTGTGGATTATTTATACCTTGTACCTTGGGATGCCTTCATTAATAACACATTTACACAGCTTTATACTTTACAAAGTGATTTTTATAGTACCTTATTGAATCCTCACAACTATAAGGTAGGTATTATTATTGTGTCCGTTTTATAGATTTAAAAAAAAGGCTAAAGAACTTGCCTAATGCCTATTGCAAAGTTATAGAGATCAGACTTGAATCCAGGTCTTCTGACCGTCCAAATCCAAGACTGACGGTTCCATGTATTCAGGACCAGTGACCAGAAATTCCTTGTTGGCTGAAATAGTGGGCAGAGATCACAGTGATGAAATTTATTTGGGTTATAAATAAAGCCCTACATGCAAGTTCAGTCAGTACTTGTGAAAGTATTGGAATGAGGTGACATCTGTTGGGATCCCCCTATTTCCCCACCCCCACACTGGAAACCTTCCACTTCAGCCATACTCCTCAAAGTAAGACAGCCCAAAACTAGAGGAAAGCTCTGAACTATGCGACAGAGAACACAAATGACAGTATACAAATGACACTGTCATCGGCTCTGATCAGAACTTTTTATTTTTTAATAATGCAGGTGGAGGTTGCATTTTTAGAAAAGCTGTGTATCATGTTCCCATGGGGAAGGAACATAGGTGATGTGGTTAAATGAAAGCTTAATATTGAACTAACATGATACGTAGCTTTTCTAAAAAGAATGCAACCTCCACCTGCATTATTAAAAAATAAAAAGTTCTGATCAGAGCCGATGACAGTGTCATTTGTATACTGCCATTTGTGTTCTGTGTCGCACAGTTCAGAGCTTTCCTCTAGTTTTGGGCTGTCCTGCTTTGAGGAGTATGGCTGAAGTGGAAGGTTTCCAGTGTGGGGGTGGGGACATAGTAGGATACCAACAAGAGTAAGAATCAGAATCAGTAGCAACTGTCAGCAAATCTAAGCCTGACCAGGCAGCAGAAGAAAGATTAGCTTCAGTTATTTGAAGGGCTAAGGAAGAGATGAGGTATTTTTCTCTAGAGGGTAATATGCTTTCCTCTAGGCTGATGTAGTCTAAGTGCAATTAGACTGAGCTGCTTTTCGAATAAGAGAATGATTGCTGCTCTGGGAAAAAGTTGGGCCTGCATCAGTGATTGTCAAACTTTCACGTAAATAAGAATCACCTGGGAATGAGCAGTCAATTAAAAAGGCAGATTTGGAGAGAATTCGATTCAGGTTTGTGGTGAATTTCAGAATGAGTTCCCCACACTTAGAGACAGTGCTTTAAATCCTTGCCACTGTGGATGAGGACTGGCAGTATCTATCATACTAAGAAGCATTGTGTTAGAAATGCAGAATTTGAGGCCACTATATTGTGCTCCCTAAATTTGAATATGCAAATGAAGCACCTGGGTAACTTAAAGGCAGATTCTGTTTTAATTCTTCTGTGGGACTGGGCTGAGCCTGCATTTCCAGCGAGCTCCTGGGTGATATGAGTGCTCCCGGTGGTCACATCACATTGGGTAGCCTGAAACAGGCCAATTATGCCTCAGTTTCATGCAAAGGGTAGCACTAATATGGGAGAATATTATACCACTTCCGTGTGAGAAAAGTAAACAAATTCTGATGATCCAAAGGGAGTTCTAGACCAGACAATCCTGGGCAAATTCTACAGTAGTGGGTCTTAATTCTAACTGCACATTGAAATCAGTGGGGAAACTTTGAGAAACCCAATGTGCAGGCCATACACCAGATCAACAATGTCAGAATTACAGGAGATAGGACTCGGACAGCAGCACTTTTTTTAATATTAAATTTTAAAAATATTTTTATTTTGAGGGGAGTTTTTTTTTTTTTTTTGAGATGGAGTTTCACTCTTGTCGCCCAGGTTGGAGTGCAATGGCGTAATCTTGGCTCACTGCAACTTCCACCTCCTAGTTCAAGCGATTCTCCTGCCTCAGCCTCCCGAGTAGTTGGGATTACAGGCGTTCGCCACCACGCGTGGCTGATTTTTGTACTTTTAGTAGAGACAGGGTTTTGCCATGTTGGCCAGGCTAGTCTCAAACTCCTGACCTCAGTGATCTGCCTGCCTCGCCCTCCCAAAATGCTAGGATTATAGGTGTAAGCCACCGCGCCCGGCCCTGCCTGGGGGACCTTTTTTAAAAAAAAAAACAACAAAACTTTTACTTTAGGTTCAGTGGTCAATGTGCAGGTTGTTTATATATATATATATATATATGTAAATTCATATATATGTATGTAAATTCATGTCACCTAGTTTTATTGTACAAATTATTTTTCATCCAAATATTATACTAAGCCTAGTATCTAACAGTTATTTTTTCTGATCCTCTTCACCCCACCACCATCCAACCTCAAATAGTCCTCAGTGTCTTGTTCCCCTCTTTGTGTCCATGTGTTCTCATCATTTAACTTCCACTTATAAGTGAGAACATGCAGTATTTGGCTTTCTGTTCCTGCATTAGTTTGCAAAGGATGATGGCCTCCAGCTCTATCTGTGTTCTTGCAAAGGACATGATCTCATCCTTTTTTATGGCTGTGTAATATTCCATGGTGCCACATTTTCTTTATCCAGTTTACCATACATGGACATTTAGTTGATTCCATGTCTTTCCTACTGTAAGTAGTGCTGCAATGAACATATGTAAAAATGTGTCTTTATGGTAGAATGGTTTATATTCCTTTGGGTATATACCCAGTAATGGGATGGAGCGACACTTTTTAAAGCTCTCCAGGAGATCCCAGTACACAGTCAGCTTGGAGAACCATGTATTTAAGAGCTTAGGAAGAGAGCCTTTCTCAAACTTCACCAAAGATCTGATGAACAAATCTTCCAGAGAGTTAACCTGAAGATCTGTAATTTAAAAGTGATTTTGCTATAGTCACTCCTACTCAACTCCGCATGTTTGCTTTAGGACCCACAACTTTACTGTAAGATTTATGTGATTATGCTAAGAATTGATATACAACAAGCACTGATAAGGCAACAACACATTCAAGCTCAATTGCATTGATGAACCTACCTACCAGTACAGTAATATATTCTTCATGGTTTTTCGCATAATGTGTATGATATTATTAGTCAAGAATAGGCCGGGCGCGGTGGCTCAAGCCTGTAATCCCAGCACTTTGGGAGGCCGAGGCGGGTGGATCACGAGGTCAAGAGATCGAGACCATCCTGGTCAACATGGTGAAACCCCGTCTCTACTAAAACTACAAAAAATTAGCTGAGCATGGTGGCATGTGCCTGTAATCCCAGCGACTCAGGAGGCTGAGGCAGGAGAATTGCCTGAACCCAGGAGGCGGAGGTTGCGGTGAGCCGAGATCGCGCCATTGCACTCCAGTCTGGGTAAAAAGAGCGAAACTCCGTCTCAAAAAAAAAAAAAAAAAAAAAAAGAACATTTGGGAAATAATGGAAATGATGTTATTCTGATTTAAGTTACTATGTTTATATTTCACAGGAAGTTCACTAATTTTCAAAGAGATATAGTGAGATATAATGAGTCATAAAACTGCCCTGACTGTTAGAGTCTCAGACTTGGCCATTTGGAGCAGCAATCTCATTGTACAATACTACAGACGCAAAAGGTACCTATGCTGGCCTTGGACTTGAGAAAAAAGATGTGATCTCTTGTTGTGCAGAATTGAGGCCCTTACCTTGGAAGGAACCTTGGACGTCACCTGGAGAGCTGTGTGGTTTTCTGGTCGGGGAGCTAGACTCACATCTGCTAGTTAGTGGCAGAGCCTGGTCATCTTAGCCCCTATCAGCACTCTTTCATGCTGCTAGGCTGTCTCTTTTTGCTTCTTTTCTTTTCTTACTACCTTTCTTTAAAGTAATTAGAAAATATAATCTACTCAACTGAGTAAGGATTGAGTTTTAAAAAGGCTTTTATTGTACTTGACTTTGAAGTAGCTGTTTACATGAAACACATTTGGATTTTGAAGTCTTGGATTTCCAATATAGATATTCATAGAATAGCTTGCCAGGATTCATAAGAAACATGCCAATGGGTGCCTCTAGGAAGGAAAATGGGCTAGCAAGGAGATAGGAAGCAAAGAAGGACATGTTCGTGTCATGATTTGGTCTTTTGTGCTTTGAGTAACACATCATTTGCACGTATTATTTAATTCAATAAGTTGTAAATAAAAAAAACTATAGAATGTTTCTATGGCATCCAGGAAATGTGCACTGATGAAACGCGTAAGAGTCATATGCACTAGACTTAAAATGCTAGCAATAGCTTTGTGTGGAACATTTTGGTAAAACCTGCAAAGGGAATCAGCCTCTCGCTCTCCAGGAGAAGTGGCAACCTTCTCCACCCTTCCACATCCTATTCGTGAAAATTTGTCATCCTTTTCTTGGGCTTAAATCAAAAACAAACACAAACATAATACAAAGTTTAAATGGAGAGAATTCAAAGTTTGAAATTTAGAGATTTTCAAATTTAGAGAGATGGGGCAGGGTAGCTAATTTCTGGCCAAAACATGTTTTTATATTTCTTAGCACAGAAATCTCTCATAATTAATGTCTTTATGAGGAAAAATATCGAAGATTTCTTAAGGATCCTTCAGCAGTTCATCTCTCCAAAGGGGATACTTCTGTTCTGCACCGACACTGTCTCACTGTCACTCATCCTCTGCTTTATCCACAGCAACACGCCAAACAGGAAATCTCATGGGGAAGGAAGAGGCAGAAAGACAGCTCATTTCCAAGAATCCTATGACAATTGTTTCTCATTACTTTCAGAAACTTAGAACAGCCAATTTCATATCATGGGTTTTTTAAATTATTATTATTGTTGCTATTTAAATATAGTACACTCATCCACAGAAACATTAATCACTCCACTCATCTATCCATGAAACATTTGAGCAACTACCAGGCACTATGTTAGAAGCTGGAAATACAAAGAAGAATTTGGTACAAGATTGTAACTACCAATGAGAACAAGGCATTAGCTCACTGCTGTATTCTCAGCATCTAGACCCATGCCTGGAACATGCATGGTAGGTGTTCATTTTCTACATGTTGAATAAATAAATGAATACATGATCCTGGCTTTAAGAATTCACTGCTTAGGAAGAGAAGCAGTCGTATGAACATAATCAAATGTATCCGAGTGAAATCATAATAATATGAAGAGGATATTAGGAGACTGAGAAACTAAATATGAATCAAAGAAACATATTGCAAGATTCCCTACTCTAAACCTTCTTTCTTATTAATTTTAAAGAAAATTGTGTCAAAAACAAAGGACTGACAGTTGCAGCTCCATGCTTTTGAAAACTTGAGGAAGGAAGATGAAAAGGGGAAGAAAACAAAAGGAAAAATACAGGCATATGGCAGACATTATTTTATAAGCAAGGATTTCGTATTATTTATAAATTGGTTGTTCCACCATTTCCTGGGCTTATTGTTAACTAGCATTACAAGACAAGACGTGAGGCCCAGTTATGCTACTCTTTGCTATATTCTATACTCAGAGGATAGAATGGATATGTGTCCCCTCATGGAAAAACTCTTCCTATAAAGCATTCAAAGCACCTGGCATTATTCACTCTTCAATCTTAACCTGAATCTTATGATGTGGGGTCTGTTATTGCCATTCTACTAACGAGGAATCTGAGGCGAGGAGAGACAGCGACTTTCCTCAAGTCACACAGCTAGTAAAAGGGTATAGCCAGGAAGGCTTTTTGCAGAGATGAGTGAGCCAGGCATGGAGGTAAATCCTGGAGACAAAATGACAAATAAAGTGGATCTGATTCCTGTTTTCCTAGAGCCTCTCACCTGGACTCAACTGAAATAGAATTTTGGGGTGGGGGACTTTTTCCCTAGTAAAAGTTTTTTATATGTTTAAACAATTTAAGACACACAAGTGAAAATACCACACGCACACAAAATACCACAGTGAGCTTCTATTTTCTTCACCTAGCTTTTTAAAAAAATAGTTTCTATATTCTTCACCTGGATTTTTCTAAGAATAATATCTTGCATAGTCAGAGACATTATCAAAATCAGAAAATTGACATTGGTACAATATCACTAACTAAAACTACAGAACATAATTTATGTTAGTTTTTACCCGTACTTTTTTGGGGGTGGATATGAAATGTTATCACGTGTATTGATTCACTTGGCAACACCACCGTAATCAGAATCTAGAACTGCTTCTTCACACAAAGAAACTTCCTTCTGCTAACTCTTTATACTCCTATCTTCCCTTCCACTCTAAACCCTGGCAACTGTTCCCATCACTATAGCTTTGTGATTTAGAGAATATTAAATAAATGGAATCATACAGGATATAGCCTTCTGAGATTAACCTTATTTCACTCGGCATAATTCCCTTGAGATCTAACCACAATTGTTTTGCATATCAATACTCCTTACTCAATAATTTTATTTATTTTATTTTATTTTTGTTATTATTTTTTGAGACAAAGTTTTACTCTTGTTGTCCAAGCTGGAGTGCAATGTGTGATCTCGGCTCTCTGCAGCCTCCTCCTCCCACGTTCAAGTGATCCTCCTGCCTCAGCTTCCTGAGTAGCTGGGATTACAGGCACCCGCCACCGTGCCCAGCCAATTTCTTGTATTTTTAGTAGAAATGGGTTTTACCACATTAGCCAGGCTGGTCTCGAACTCCTGACCTCAGGCGATCCGCCCGCCTCAGCCTCCCCAAGTGCTGGGATTACAGGCGTGAGCCACCGCGCCCGGCCTCAAGATTTTTAAATTCTTCACCTGGGTAGGGCTGGAGAGAACCTGATGCTTTCTCCAGAATGAAGAGCCCCGTTGGTATATCAGTGTTAGGAAGAAAACGAAACAAACACTTAAGATGAGATTTTCATGGACTTAAAAAAAAAAACTTAACTTTTAAGTTCAGGGGTACATTTGCAGGCTTGTTACATAGGTAAACTTGTGTCATGGGGGAATGTTGTACAGATTATTTTGTCACCCAGATATTAAGCCTATTACCCATTAGTTATTTTTCCTGATCCTCTCCCTCCTTGAACTCTTTATCTCAAGTGATCCACCTTCCTCGGCCTCCTAAAGTGCTGGAATTACAGGTGTAAGCCACTGCGCCTGGCCTCTTGGATGATATCCTGAAGTATGTTTTCCAACTTGGTTCTGTTTTCTCCCTCTCTTTCAGGTACCCCAATCAGTAGTAGGTTCAGTCTTTTCACATAATCCCATATTTCTAAGAGTTTTAGTTCGTTCTTTTTCATTCTTTCTTACCTTGTCTGCCTGTCAGATTTCATAAAGATAGTCTTCAATCTCTGAGATGCTTTCCTCTGCTTGGTCTATTTGGCTATTGATACTTGCGTGACTGCACTGTGAAGTTCCTGTGAAGTTCTTGTTTTTTAGCTTCATCCAGTCAGTTATGTTGTTCTCTAAACTGGCTATTATTCTAGTTTTCAGCTCCTGTAATGTTTTATCATCATTCTTAGTTTCTTTGAGTTGGGTTAGAACATGCTCCTTTGGCTCAGCAAAGTTAGTTATTACCCACTTTCTGAAGCCTACTTCTGTCAATTCAGCCATGTCTGCCTCAGCTTAGTCCTGTGTCCTTGCTGGACATTTGGAGGAGAAGAAGAACTCTGCTTTTTGAGCTTTCAACATTTTTGTACTAATTCTTTCTCATCTTTGTGGGTTTATCTACTTTCAATCTTTTAGGTTGCTGACTTTTGAATGGGTTTTTTGTGGGTTCTTTTTTGTTGATGTTTTTGCTGTTGGTTTCTATTTTGTTTTTCTTTTAACAGTCAGGACCCTCTTCTGTAGGGCTGCTGTGGTTTGCTGGCGGTCTACTCCAGACCCTAATTGCCTCAGTCCCTCCCACTCCTGGAGGTATCACCAGTGCAGGCTGCAAAGCAGCAAAGATGGCATCCTGCTCCTTCCTCTGGGAGCTCTGTCCTGGAGGCGAATGACCTGATGAGGGCCCGAACGCTCCTGTAGGTGTCTGGAGACCCCTTTTGGGAGGTCTCATTCAGTCAGGAGGAACCAGATCAGGGACCAGCTTAAAGAAGCAATCTGGCTGCCTCTCGGCAGAGCAGGTGCACTTTGCTGTGGGGAACCCCTCTCATACATAGTGCCCATACTCTCCAGAGCCAGCAAGCAAAAAAGGCTAAGTCCATCGATCCACGGAGACCATGGCCACCCCTCCCCACAAGGGCCCCATCTCAGGGATATCAGAGTTTTGTCAGTAAAATCCTGGCTAGAGTTGCTGAAATTCATGCAGGGAGGCCCCTCCCAATAAGGAGGGATGGATTGGGATCCCATGTAAAGAAGCAGTCTGGCCATGATCTGCCAGAGCAACTGTGGTGTAGCGTGGGGAATTCTTCCTGGTTTGAACTGCCCAAATTCTCTGAAGCCAGCAGGCCAGAACCCCCAACTTGAACCACAGAGATGGCAGCTGCCCCTCCACATTGGAACTTGGTGGTTTCAGGGAGTCTCCAGCCTGCTTGCTGCTCGCTGGCTGGAATTCCAAGCCAGTGGTTCTTAACTTGTGAGGTGCCATGGGATTGAGGGCAATGGAATGATGCCCCTTGGCTCCCTGGCTTCAGACCCTTTCCTAGGGGAATGCACAGGCTGATCTCTTGCCTTACTAGAATTCCTGGGGCTGGAGTATGCAAAAGGATTTCTGTGCGTTCTCTAGAAGCTACCAAGAGTCTGCAAAGCTCTGGGCTTTGGACTCAAGGCCTTGTTTGGGTGGGCTCACAAGGAGATCTTCTGATCTGAGGGTTGCAAAGATCTGTGGGAAAAGTGTGGTTTCCTGGGCAGAATCATACAATCACTCACTACCTCCCTTTGCTGGAGATGGGGACTTCCCTGGCTCCCTGCCACTCCTGGGTGGGCTGTCGCTCCACTCTGCTTTTCCTTCTCTCTGTGGGTCACATTGACTGCTTAGCCAGTGCCAGTGCAAGAACCTGGAGAGCTAAGTTGAAGGTGCAGAATTCACTCTCTGTTTTCATTCTTTGTGAGACCTGCAAACCGCAGCTGCTTCTAAATGGCCATCTTGGCCTGTCACCCGCTCCTAGATCTCTATATTTTCTTTTAGGAGTTTTATAGTTTCAGGTATTATGTTTAAGTCTTTAATCTATTTTGATTTTTGTGTGTGCTGTTAAATAAGGGTCCGATTTCATTCTCATATGTAGAGAGGTCTTGACCAACATGCTCTGTTAAGGTTCTGACAGAGGGAAATTTCCCTGTTCAAGTGGGTCCAAGTCATTGTCAAAGGATGGAGCTTAAATCACTCAGGATTTCTCACAAGATGTTCTAGAAAACTTTTGGTGCGATGTTTAGAGTGTTCTACAGGAAAAACCTTAGTAGGCCAACACATTTGAAAAAAGTTACATGTTCTGAACCCCTCCACCTTCCTTGAATATATTTTGAGACAGAATTTTGCTCTTGTGGCCCAAGCTGAAGTGCAATGGCATGATCTCAGCTCACTGCAACCTTTGCCTCTCAGCTTCAAGCGATTCTCCTGCCCCAGCCTCCCGAGTAGCTGGGATTACAGGCATGTGCCATCATGCCCGGCTAATTTTGTATTTTTAGAAGTGATGGGGTTTCTCCACGTTGCTCAGGCTGGTCTCAAACTCCTGACCTCAGGTGATCCTCCCGCTTCAGCCTCCCAAAGTGCTGGGATTATAGGCATGAGCCACCACGCCCAGCCCCTTGAATAATATTATGCTCATTAGTAGCATATTAATGGACTAAAAAAGGCCTATCATAAAGTCATCTGCTTAACATTATTTAACACAGCATTTCCCAAATTCACATGATTATGGAATACATACTTTCTAACTAATATATACTTTAAAATTAGTAAATTTGTTTTTTACTAAGGCCTATTATCTCATGGAATAGTTATTTTCTTCAGAACAGAGTCTAGGTGACACTGAGCTACATCATAACATTGTGGCATCCCGGAAAGAAAGCTGGATTTGGGGTCAGAAGTCCTGGGCCCACAGTGGCTATTGGTTAAAGCCAGGAGGGTCAGAGTACATTTAAGCCAAATATCAGAGTAAGCTAATACCCCAGCAGCTAAGGAGGCTCCGAGAGTTTCAAGGAAGCAAGAGGCATGAGATAGACACTGTTACCATGGTCAGGTCAAGCCCCAGGTCAGGGACCAGTGATTGGACATATAAGAAAGAAAACTGACACCAGGGAAATGCAATTCGAAAGTGATAATGTGGTGCTGATAACCGAGGCAGGGCTTTGGCAGAGCTAGAGGTTTCACCTTCACTTTCTCCTTGGGCAGAAACCAAGTCCAGGGTCATAAGTGAAGCTTCAGACCTGACAAGGGCTGGAGCCGACTGGGGAATTGTAGGATTGTAAGCCCAGCCGATCTGTCAAGTCAGCGGAATCTAAAGGTCCACATATGAGTCTGGCTGAAGGACACGTGGGCAGGTTCCAGAGGGCATATGTGCTAGAGAGCTAGGATTTGTAGATTGCAAGGACCATTTCCAAGGTCTCACAGTATAACATTCAGAGGTGGCTCCAGGCAGGAATAGGGTTGGACACCAGCCAAAGCCCAGAGAGCAGGGTGTTAGTATCAAAAAAGCTAATAGCATATGTTGGGCAACTAGTCCCTGAAATCTGGGAGTAGGAGGTAGAAGCCCTAGTCGTGACTGTCTGAGGGTAAGAGGTTAAATACAGAGATTTTAGGCTCTCAGTGCCCTCCAAACAGCTCTTCCTCTCTGTCTAAAATCACATCTATACCCAGAGTTTGGGCACAATTGAGCTTACAAATAAGGGTGAGAGTGAATCAAGCAAGACAGTATAATCAAAGCCTAGAAAAACATGGGCTGAAAATGAGAAACACAGGTAAGTGATCCCTTAAATTAAATGAGAGAACAAATGGGTGGAAATGATGTCACACCTGGATGCAGAAAAACCGGCATTGTCCTAGAACAAGGTTCTTGGTGCATCCTGAATCTAAATCTCATAAAGCGTGGAACTAGATCCCACTATGATCAAATGGTTCCCTCCACCATTCAAACTGGTCATTAAGCCATCTTCGAGAAGTTGGTTAAGTTTCACTTTAGAAAAACAAATGATCTATTTAGTAGCTCCAGACATCTGTGACTCAAGAACTAGAGTATTATGTAAATGGAAGGTATATTAGAGGTCATTTAATCACATTTCTCACTCCAGAGCTCTTCAGTGCATACTTCACTGCAATTGAAATTTATGATCCCTGGAACTTAAAAACATCACCCATGCAGTCCTTGAGCTCTGAAACCAGTCAAGTGCAAAAAATCAAGTACAAAGTTTAGAATTTTTAACTGCCAAGCAAATGTGGGTAGTGACAATAACCAGAATACATCATTCAGTGGCAATGATTATCTACACAACTCCAATTCAGCAGCCAATTGGGAACTCTAAATTTCATTTTGAGTTCTACAGATGTAGCTCGAAGTCACAGCTACATGGTTAAACAGCTCTTGTGCCATGAGCTGAACATTTCCAAACAAGTTTCCACAGGTGCGCTGCAGATACAGTAGACCTAATAAAAACCACCACCACAATAAAAATGATTATCTACATTACTGCCCTTCCATCTTATAATTGTTTTGCCTTTGTTTCATTGTATGAAGTAAAACAAATCTGTAAAATAAGTAAACAAATAAATAAGGCCTGGTCTAATTTCTGTGTTGAAAACATTTTCTGGGAAAACAAATGTTTGCAAAATAAATAAATGTGCATGCCATGGATTTTCCCAGCTGACATGTAAGCTTTTAATCAAGGAAAAATCTTTGGGGGAGGAAACAGTCTTAAGTTAATTATCAAAAAGATAAGCTAGTCTTGGGAGAATGTGTTCTCACAGAAGACGATGTCAAAGTTGAAGAGTGCTTTGGTAAATTCTGCTGCTTGGGGAGTGCATGACAGTTGTGTATCTTTATCACAGCAGAATTCCCCTCTCCCTCTAGCTCTACTCAAACCATCTCCCCACAACTGCAATCAGTATCGTTCCCAAGTTCTCAACTATGCTTAATTCTACGTTTTCCACATTCCTTATTTTTTTGCCCCTACTCACTCAAATTTATCGGTCCAGTCACATGGTACATTTTGCAGTTCGCCAAATGGACCCCAAATTTCCTTCCCAGATCCTTGCTGGAACTGCTGCTTCTGCCTTGAACGCCCCTCCTCCATGTTCACCTGCTTGCTACCTCCTTTTTTATTGGCTAATTCATTCTTATTCTACAGGACAGTTGTACCTTCACCTTCTCCCAGATACTTTCCTGCCACCTCTTAGTCCCCATTGGTCACCTAGATGATCCCATCTCATTTTTACTTTGTCTACTGTATGCTAGGAGCTGTGCCCAGTAAATATGGGATTAATGAAAGGAAGTTGTTAGGAAGTTAGCAGATTGGTAGAAAAGGAGGGAAGGACATTAAGAAGGAAAGGTGAGAGGAAGGTAAGCCAGATGTCACGTGGAGCACAAGAACACACAACGTTAAATCCAGTAAGAAGATAATGAGGATGCTGTTAACCAGGTGTTTCCAATTCAACAGGAGTGGATAAAGAAAACCCAAGTGAGACCCTTAAAGTTACAAGATACAGGACAACATAGACAACAATAGTAAAGAATAAACTGCATAAATATAAAGTGGGGACGCAATTAAAATGGAGTAGAATTAGTCACTTTCTGTCTGTCCTGGGAACAGGGTGTCTTGCACCCTTCTTTCTCAGGCACTATCCCTTGTTTGAGGAAAAGTAAAATTATGTTTCCCTTCTCTTTTTCCTTTCTGTCTGAAATATCCTTATCAGGAAATGGTACAGTGTCTTGGATATGCTTCAAAATAATTTGAGTTTGAGTGAGGGGTAAATGGAACAAAGTTTAAAACTCTAAGCTTTTTCCCTTAGGAAATCTATAAGCCGGGCTATGAGTTGATTGTTGTTGAATCTGAGTTACAGGTACACTGTGGTTTACCACACTTTTCTACTTCTGTGTGTGTTTGAAATTATTTATTATAAAAAATACAAAATGAATTCTTACAAGGACCACGAGTTCTGCTCCAATGGAGGCCAAGGAATAGTAATTGAATGTTTATGCATGGCTTCCACAAAATGTAATGCACACACGTAATGTATCAGATACCTAACAAGGCATAAGATATTTACGGTGATAAATGCAACTCTTCCCATGTTCCTGCTTCCCTCAGCTGAAACTTGGCTATCCTGCACCCTGACTCAGGTGAGGGATGATTTATTTTGGGGGCAGTGGTGAAGGTCCTCAGTGTCTCTAGGCTGAGAAGTGGGAATAGCTTTCTCCTCTCATTGGATGCCACTTAGGGCCTCTTACATATTAAATATCTAACAACTATGAAGACAGTTACTACTGGTGTATTCTATCTCCCTTTTTGTTTTCAGGGATATAATATTGGGATAATCAGAGCACATATCTCATAGGATTGTTGGAAGATTAAATGAGCTAGTACACAAAATTACTTGGAATTTAGGCCAGCATAAGCTTTACAATCAGTCATAGTATCAGCACTAGCATTAGTAATAGGATTGGGGTTGGTACGGGTATTGGAGTGCTATAATGTCATTTTGAGAAAGGAGTGATCGATGTGCCTTGGTAAACAAGAAGGATTCATGGAAGAAGTGAGCCACACTTTTCTGAATAGGTAGCTTATTTTCAGACAGAGGGAGAAGGCAGGACTTCCTGGGTAGAAGAGGAGGGGAAGACACCACAGAGTTAGGAATGAGCACAGAGTGCAGGGGACAGTGAAGAGGAAGGTGTGGAGGTGACAGAGGAATGCAGGATGGAGAGTGAGGCAGCGCTGGGCTGGGGACGCCTGAAGCGGGGCAGCGAAGTCTAGACTTGAAGCAGGAGGCAGGATGGAACCGGGGAGTGATCTGATGACGGAGGGGTGAGATGAAAGCATACTTTGGGAGGATTAGGCTGGCATGAGACACAGGATGTCTTGGTCTTAGGCAGGTTCAGACGAAAAGTTGACAAGAAGTCCCTAAGGAACTGTCATATTCTGATGTTTGGCTCTGCTTTGGCCTCCAGGTTGCAGTTTTGGTGGCCTCCTTGGGAAGGCTGGAGCTTTCCAGTGGACCTAGCAGTCTGTCTTTGGGTCTAGTCTTAGCCTCAGCTTTGCTTCCAGGCTATGCTCTCACCTAACATTTATACATAGTGTAAGCCAAAGGATTCTGCAGGCTGGGATTTTCAAAATCACCTATCAGAACATGCCTCCTCTGGCTTTCCACCCCTGCAGAGAGGAGAAAATGTGTTGCTCAATTTGGCCAGAGGCCTTTGCAGTCACAGGTCTATGGCTGACCTTGGCTTCTCTTTGGCTCACCTTGTGTGCCCCTCTCCACTGAGGCATTCCTCTTCCCCACCTGTTCATACATTGCACTTATTTAAACTTTCTCTACCCCGCCTCTGGTTCCCCTGTGGAGTCTTTGAGGAGAAATTTTACTGCCAGACCCAGCAGCAAGGTTTGGAAAGACGGCATGTACTGCCAAGCCCAGGATGACAAGTTAATGAGAGGCTGAGTCTCACTGCTCCTGCACTTTTGCATTGGCAGTGTTTTACAGTGCCAGGGAATGCTCCTGGTAGGCATGTGCGCCCCACCTCAAGGTAGTGCCTAAGTGGCTGTTCTTGCTCAGCTATAGCCTGCTTGATGCACGCTCTGCACCAGCTGCAGGCTCCATAGCTCCATTTGTGCAGTGGGTGACCTAGGATTCTTACTAAGTGCTTCCTGGCTCCAGCCTTTCAGAATTCCCTAGGAGCTTCTTAGTCTCAATGTGTTGGCCTGGTTAGAGTCAATCCTGACTCTAACCAGGGCTGTGGCTGCCCAGAGAGGGATATAAAAGCAAAGGCCATGGAGAAGTCACTTCTGCAAACAACAGTCAGTCTCTGTCTCTCTCTCTCTCTCTCTCTCTCTCTCTCTCTCTCTCTCTCTCACACACACACACACACACACACACACACCCCTGTGCTTCCTGTGACTCTGACCCCAACCTCTCTCTCTTCAGAGGGAAGGAATTTGATTTACTTTTTGCCCAAGAAGCTTCAGAGTACGTGTTACCTGTATCCTTTTCACCCTCCTGCACTTTGTTAAGGTCCTCAGCTGAGACAAAACAAAGGGAAAATCTACATGGCTAACACACTCATGTCATCTGGAAGTCACAGCATATCCTGGTCCTTGTGCTTTGCCCATTTCCTTGAATTGCCAGACCTTCTCCTCTGTTTTTCTCTCTTCCACATACAGTGTGTTCAAGGTCCTGCCGTGACCCATGGTGCTGTCCCAGAGATGGCAGGTCAAACCTTCAGCTTAAAGGAAGATTTCAGTTTGGTTAGGGGAGACAGGTAACCAACCCCACAGAGAGTTTATGTGATAAGTTCCTAGTGAGAGGAGAGACAGTCAATGCCTCATGAGTTTTCAGGAAGCTGAGGAGCTGTTAGGTTTGAAGGCTTCCGGGGGGCATGCCTGCTGTGGTAGAGATGCAAAGGCTTGGAGAATTCTGGTTTTAGGAGTGGACACTGGGAGACTTCCCAAAGGAATCTGAGCCAATACACACCTGAGAAAGAGCAGGTCCATGACAAGCCTGAACTTTCCTGTTGGAGGAAGCATCTCATGAGCAGTTGGAGATGATGTTGAATGGAGAGAAGCAGGGCATCAGTGAAGGACACTGGGGATAGGTGAACAGTCAGTGTCTGGAAAGGTGGGTCCAGGGTGCATATGTAGCTGCTGTGGCCCTTATAAGAAGCTCAGTTAAGTGTCATAACTAGATTATGAGGTTATGCTAACACAGGTGAGATGAAATGAGCTTTGATTAAAAAAATCAGCTTGTTTCTTTCAGGCAATACCTTTCTTGAGAGTTGAAGTTTGCCTTCCTTTATTACCATTCTACTCTCTACAGTTACTTAAAGTGACGTTTCATGGACTTTGGACACAGGTTCCCTGTGGGCAGAACAAGCTGCTAGCATTTCAGGGGTGTGTGTGTGTGTGTGTGTGTGTGTGCGTGTGTGTGCGTGTGTGTAAGAGAGAGAGCGGGAGAGAGAGAATAAAGACATCCAGGAGGCAGAAGAGAAAAGATAGAGTAGTGTCTTACTATTGGTGCTCATTGAAAGTCAGTGTTTAATCAATGCTGCCAGACTGAACGGAAGGAGAGAGCAGAATTTAAAGAGCTGTTCCAGAGCCACTGTACGCTCCCTGTCTTATTTTGTGGCTTCTTTCACCAACCAAATCCATCCCATCTAGTCACCTCTGTAACAACACAATGCTGGCAAAATGAGGGCGAGCAGCTTGGCAATTAATTTCTTTGGGGTGGTTTTGCTCCTTCTTGCCCTTAGGTTCTGTAGCCTTTCCTAGTCTTTGGATTTATTAACTTTGCTCTACACCAAGACTATTAACAGTATCCATCATCCTGGGTCAGCCACCTTGCAAAAGCAGGGATCCTTCTGAGTAGGAGTTGTTTTGTGTTAAGCTGTCACCACTACTAAAAAGGTCACACAATGGTCTCCTCAGTTTGGGCCTGCACTACCATGGCCAGTGATGAGTAGAAGGTGGCATATGCCACCTGTCCCAAGGAGTTGAGCTTTTACTCCTGTTAAATCAGCAACCAATTAATTGAACAAGTACTAATTAAATGTCCCTTATGCCAATAAGTATTTGGAAAAAGCCTCCCTTCCTTTGATACCCCAGAAATTCTAACTCTGACTTGAGCCTGGACTTGCCCTTGTTCCTGAAACACTTGGTTTTGCTTACCTTTTCTGTTTCTTCCTCTGAAAACCAAAGAAATATCTCTGACCTCTAAGTGCTAATGGAGCAAGTAGAGAACTTGGGATAATTAAAAATCAATACAGGAAACTCTTTTCCTGATTAAGTTCTCTGCTATTTTTTGGACTATGTGGATATTTCCCCTCTTATTTTAAATGTACAGCTCATGCCTAGAGAAAATAATAGAGAGTAATACAGCAATTGCTTGGGTGCTCATTATCTAGTTCGATCAAATATCAATATTTAGCCATAATTGCCTTCAGAATTTTGTTTTTAAAAAATGGCACTTTGTATTTTAATCCCAATTCTATTATGTGAGCTGGGGATAAGTTGGTTATCTTTTTCTCCTTGATATTTAACATGCAGTGAAGGGTGGGGCTTTAGTGAGGGGAAAGTGGCAAAAGTTCCAGATTCTACTGCAGAAGAATTGTGAAATATGCTTGATAGAAATTCCAAAACATTTAAAAGCTGGAGATTATAAATGATACTAAACAAATAGGATGAAAGTAGATCTTAATTTTGTCAACTACAAAAATGTTTTAAAGGTTTTGAAAACCCACCCACAACATAGTAATTCACCCATGGTTATAACTATTGTTTTGCCCTCTTTAAATCAACCTTTTGCAAATGATCGTCCGGCACTTAGGATTTAAGAATAGACTATTCCTTTCGTTATAGTCCTTAGAAACCCCAGAGTTCAATGTTACTTTTTCTAGTTTGGCTTGGTTTAACAATTGCCTAGGTTGTCCTTTGAAAAGAGAGTGATGTGTGAATAGGTAACTCAACTTCATTAATGAGTTGCTACTTGAGGACTCTGAACTCAAAAATTGAGTTGTTTCACTTGGATCACAAAGTTTATTTGCAGAGTATTCATTCACGTATATTGAATTAACCAATCTAATAATGATTTATAGAATTTAGAATATGGAAAGCATGTGAATCTTAGTGGAAATGCTTAGGAAAGTTAAAGATGACTAGCAAATTTTAAGATTTTTCATTTCCATAATAGATACAATTAACTATCATTGTCTCCAAGGACAAAGATCATGTAATATGCTTAAATCAATGCAAGACGAAGAGTAGTCAGTTAAGTTCAATTTGATTGACAAAGTGCCCAATGCACTTAGTTGGGAACTATGAGATGTTTAAAAAGGACTAATACGTAGCTACTTCATTGTTATCAAGTTGTGTAGTCAGGCAGAAGGTGTGTACAACTAAAAAGATTAAAAGGTAGTAAGAAGAGAGTGCTATAACAGGCACATAAAGTAGATGTCATGTGATCGGTCAGATGGGAACAGTTTGCTAATTCAGCAAAGACTTATGTGGCAAGTACAGAACAGTACATTCTAACCACCGGGAATACAGGAAAGCCTAGGATACGATGGTATTTTATTTGGTCTCAAAGAATGGCTAGGATTTCAACAGTAAGAGAAATTGGGTGTGATGGGTTTAGGCAAGATAGTGAAAGAAACAAGAAAGGAGGAAAATGGTCCAGAATGAGCAAATAGTATAAAGATGTGGTGTTTTAAAAAGATACCTGCACTCGTGTGTTTATCACAGCACTATTCAGAATAGCAAAGACCTGGAATCAACCCAGATGCTCATCAATGGTAGATTAAAGAAAACGTGGTGGATTGGGGAAAGAAAATTTCAACATCATGAAGTACTACCCAGCAATAAAAAAGAATGAAATCATGTCCTTTGCAGCAACATGGATGCAGCTGAGGGCCATTATCTTAAGTGAATTAGCTCAGAAAACCAAACACCACCTCTTCTCACTTATAAGTGGAACCTAAACATTGGGTACACGTAGACTCAAAGATGGAAGAAGAGACACTGAGGACTACTAGAGTAGGGAAGGAGGGAATGGGGTAAGGTTTGAAAAACTACCCACTGAGCATTATGTTCCTTATTTGGTGATAAGATCAGCAAAAGCCTAAGCTTTAGCATTATGCAATCTATCCATAACAAACCTGCACATGCCTTCCTGAATCTGAAAAAATAATGTCTTACATTTCCGTGATTTGTCTACAGTTCCGGTCTGCAGTGTCTCCAGTCCATTTGTTTCTCCCAACACTGTGACCTAGCCTTTGTTCACATCACTGACTCAAAGGGCTTTTGGTGCAGTCATTAGTGATTTCTCCATTGCTGAATCCAATGGATACTCTTTAGCTCTCATCTTATTTGACCTCTTGGCAACATTGACACTGTGGTCCGCTCTTGCCTTCCCATACAGTTGCATCCCTTGGCTTCTGCCTTCTTTTTCTCTGATCTCTTTTTTCAGTTCCCTTTTCTCTTTAAATCCCTTCTTGCCCCAAGTCTTCATGCATATATTTTCCTGTCGTAATAACCTAATCCTTGTCACACTATACCTGAATAGTTTTTTTTTAACCCTCATGTCTCAGCTCAATGATTATTTCCCTCAAGATGCCTTTCCTATCTCCTACTCCCCAGATCTCACTCCTAACCCCTTAAGAGCCTTTCACTGAGCACCCATAGACCTAGTTATCTTCCCAGATTAGTACTTGCCATACTTTATTTTCATTGCTTATAACATCTAAATCTAAATACAGATATTAGATTTGAGTTTTAGAAAGATGACTCTGAGAGGAGCATGAAGGATGAATTGGAGGGCCATGAAAACTGGAGTGCAGTAAATAACAGGAGGAAATTTTATTTATTTGACCATAATGAGAGGGTTAGAGATGCAGACGGAGAAGAAGGCAGAAAGAAATCCATTTAAAAGGGGCCGTTATAAGGTCTGAAGACCCATCAGGTGGAAGAGAAGTTTTGGGGATTACAAGAGAGGGATTAGTACCCAGTGTTCTGTTGTGAACATGTGGATATATCCTTGTGCCACTAACCAAATTAGGAAAAATATAGGTTCTGAAGTCAGATGGGCCTGAAGACCAGTATCATTTTTGTTGAATTAACCATTGATTCTTAGCAAAGTTATGTGGCCAGCCTGAAGTTTGACATTGTTCTTCTATAAAATAGGGTTGATAAACTCAACCTTGCAGAGTTGTGAGGTTGGAAATGAGGTCAAGTAAGAAACATGCCTTGCACAGGGCCTGATCCACACGTAGTAGGCCCTCAGTGAATTAAGATGATGATGGTTTGAGGTCTAAAGGTGCTGAATGCCAGATCCCTACAGAACATCCCCGTGGACAAACTAGCTCCCAAGTTGACAAAAGGCATCTTAGACTGTGTCTCTTACAGCACTTATCAAGAGCTAGACTTTCAACATTGAAGCCTTTAAGACATTATCTTAATTTTCTGTCTTACTCCTTAGAACCTGGGACTACTGTTTTGTTAGAACTCTAGGGCTTCCATGGATTCATTGACAGGTGAGATGCCACTTAGATTCAAACAAATGGAGACTGGCCAAAGGTCAGAAGCAGTAGTGAAGGACTACTATTTTAAGAGTGATGATTCCGTACGTAGAAGGCATGTTTCTACCTGTAGACAGGACTCAAGGTGACATATTAGCCTTTTCAGCAGCTGTTTTCTCCCTGGCTGGAACTTAAAGAGCAGCAAGACCTTGGAACACATTTAAAATCTCACCCCAAAAAGTTTCAAGAAAGACTCTCTTTAGTTCTGGTGGAAAAAGGAAAAGCAGGCAGAATGCTTCCTGTCAATGAATCGAATTGTTGCTATTCTTCTCCCAATGCGTAGAAAGTTTCCAAGCTCAGAGTGAGCCCTTTTGGTTGAAGAAACCACTAACTTCAAAAGCAGCCCATCATGGTCTTTCAGTAACGTGATATTTGTTGAACTGAATTTGGATAACTATAAGGGCTCTGTTTCCAGTTCACACTCAGGGGCAGGTCCTTGATTTTAAACAAAGAGTTGAAACTCTTCTGGAATCTGTAGACTGCCTGGTCAATCAGATAACATGTTCTGAGACGGAATCAAAAGGGAAGTTCCAAGGGAATTTCAAAGTTATACTATAAATACCTGAGGAGACTACAGCTGGTCTAAACTTTTCTTTGACTCCTGGCTCTAATGTGGCCTTTTGGATAAACACCAGCTATTTCTCTGATTTATTTCTGAACTACAAAGAGGGTCTTCATCACCTGAATTCTAAAAAAGAGAAAATGAAAGTGAGGTATACTCTTTATAGCACTGGGGAGCTGGATTTCAACATATAATGAATTGAACCATCTTCTTTTTTTGAATATCAACCACATATGCTGTAAAGCCAAATCAATACTAATCAACAATACTTAATTATGACTAAATTCAAATAGAGACCCAGATGACCATTATTAGACATTTATAACAAACTGCCATCTCATACATGTCATCACAGTTAATTACATTAATTTCCACAACAAATCAGTGAATGGGGTATTGCTGGCTTCATTTCAAAAATGAAGAAACTGAGTTTCAGGGTCACTTAGCTAATATCTTACTCTAACTGTAACCACCAGAATTTTTTTTTAAAAAAAGAATGCTGTTTTTATATAGCAAAACTCAGGTAACCATGAATCACTGCAGAAAAATTTACAAATAAGGTATTTTACAACTTATAAATTAAGGGTAATGAGATAGACTATAAACAACTTGAGGCCGTAGGCTATGTCTTTACTTTGCTTTGTGGCCCCATATCTCAAATAAAGAGAGATGCATTAAATGTTTGTGGAACAACATGCATGAAAAATAATTTTTTTGGGGGGGCCTTGAATAAATGTGTACACTTGCAGGAAACAATAGAATTCCAGAACTGGAAGAGATCTTTGAAGCATCTACATGAGTGGTTCCTAAACTTTAGCATGCAGCATCAAAATCCTCTAAAGGGTTTGCTAAACCCTTTCACAAAATTGCTAGGCTGTAGCCTGAGTTCACAACCCTGGCTCCACCAATTATTATTGATGGGCGAAGCTGAATAAAACACTTGTCTATGTCTCTTTTTTCTTATAAATAAAATGGAGATGCTAAAAATGTCACCATTTTCCAGATTTTTGAAAGGATTCAATGACCTGAGAAGCTCAATTCAATCAGCCAGAAAGTTTCTGATTCCGAAAATCTGAAATGGGCTTGGGAATCTGCATTTTCAATAAGTTTCCACGTGAAGCTGATGCTGCTGGTCCAGGGACCACATTTTAAAAGCCACTAACCTGCAACAACGATAACTAACATTTACTAAGGACTTATTATTTGCCAGGCACTATGTGAAAGCATATCACCTGCATTAAGTCATTCAATCATTATAATAAGTCTGTCAAATGGTGATATCATTAGCACCTCCATTTAATTTACAAGAAGGAGACAAAGAGAAGTGTTTTATCCAACTTTGTCCATCTAATAATTGGTGGAACCCAACTAATAAGTGGTGTGAACTCAGGAATTCTGGTCTAGATCCAGCACTTTTACATTACGCTATAGCATTTCGAGGAGTGAACTGCTTCTTGAATCAAATCTGAAGGGAAATGAAGGCTCACAAGAAATGATTAACCAAAGTCAGGCCATCAATTGGAAGAAGAGTATGTGAATGAGGACACAATCTTCCTAGTTCAGCATCTTTTAAGCTGCCTTCTCTTGGCATAGAGCACTAGTAAGAGTGAGGGAGGGCTCTATTCCTTCTTCCAGTTTGAATCTAATCTGTTTGAGTGGCACAGATGTCCTTACAATGTGCTGACATCCTAATAGTTTCCTCTATTTACATACCGTTTCATCTGAAGAAGGGAGGTGGTGATTGCCTGGAAGACAGAATAGGAGGTGTGATGAGTCATGAGGCTGGAAGCTCAGCCCCAGAAAAGAAAGGGGTCAGACTGTTGAGTGGCTAAAGAATGGGTGGAAGGAAATGTGTCCATATGTCTCGTCAAGCCCTTAGTTATATCTCAACCAACACGTAGAAAATCTAGCTTTGGGCTGGGTGCAGTAGCTCACGCCTGCAATCTCAGCACTTCGGGAGGCTGAGGCGGACTGATCACTTGAGGTCAGGAGTTCAAGACCAGACTAGTCAACATGGTGAAACCCCGTCTCTACTAAAAATACAAAAATTACCTGGGCGTGGTGGTGCACGCCTGTAGTCTCAGCTACTTGGGAAGCTGAGGCCAGAGAATCACTTGAACCCAGGAGACGGAGGTTGCAATGAGCAGAGATCATGCCACACTGCACTGCAGCCTGGATGACAGAGCGAGACTCTGTCCAGAAAAAAAAAAAAATCCAGCTCTGAGGGACTTTAGGTAATTGCATTCCCAACTCTTAAGTCTCTCAGAAACTCTGGGAAGGAAAGTGGAGAATGTGTCATTAGCAGAAGCATGGACCTGGGAGGGCCCACAAAGCCATAGGCTCAGTTTCCCAGATACTATCTATCCTAAAATGTGGTATATCCTTTGTCCCAGAATATTCCTCTCCCCTGTGCCAGCTGTTGGACAAATATTCACTGACACAGCACACTGCAGTAGGAACAGCACAGGCCTCAAGCCAAGTCTGTCCTCGCACTGACAGCTGCATGAACTTCACCAGAGCCATCGTCTTACAGAGCTGGCTTCCTTGTCTATAAAAGGGGGTTATGGTAAGCAGTGTAATGACCCTTTTCCTCCTAAAATGTTCACATCTTAATTCCTAGAATCTGTAACCATGTTACCTTAAAAAGCAAAAAGGAATTTGTGGATGTGATTTACAATCTTGAGATGGGGAGAGTATCCTGGATTATACAAGTGGATCCAATGGAGTCTCAAGGGTCTTTTTGAGGGAACAGAAGGGTCACAGTCAGAGAAAGAGATGTGAGCATGGAAACAGAAGTCAGAATGATGCTGTTGCTGGCTTTGAGGATGGAAAGTTTATGGAAACATGAGTTTAGGAATGCAGTGGCCTCTGTAACCTGGAAAAGGCAAGGAACTGATTCTTCCCTAGAGCTTCCAGAGGAGCACAGCCCTGCCAGTACCTTGGTTTTAGCCCCTTGAGACCCGTTTCAGACTTACTTCCAGAACTGTAAGATGATATATGTTTGTGTCAATTTAAGCCACTAAATATGTGGCAATTTGTTATAGCAGCAATAGGAAACTAATACATGAGGCAAATAACAAAGGTCTTGTCTACCTCTTAGGGCTGCTGGGAGAGTCAAATGAAATCCTTTATGTGGTGACACTTTAAAAACTGGAACCCACTATCCAAATATAAGGCACTATCATTATTGGCATTATTGACTACCTGAGAGAAGAAACGGGGACAGATAGGCACAGTGGTACACTGGTGGATGTTTAACCACCAGTTCTTGGTAGCAGGATGGGATGGGGGTATTCTGATTTGCAACATTTGCCTATTTCCAGGGAATAAATACTTCCACCATGTCCCATTTCAAGCTACAACATGAAGTCACTGAAACAGGAGGTGGTAAGAGATACATACAATCAACTCTCACCACTGCAAGGCAGCTCCAACCCACCAGGACGTAAGCGCAAATTCAGCCCCACCACTAAACGAGCAAGCATGGTGCATTTGCTTTCTGGTGGACTTTTGCTACAATCCTCACACAGGAAGCCTAGAACCTTACTGTGAGTCCAGATGTACTACCAGGGCACAACCCTGTCTCACAGTCTGCACTGGGCTGGAGATTTAAATTTTCTGAATGGTATCGTATGGTTATTTTCTTCCTTTAATAAGGACAGGTCAAGAGGAAATGAAACCCTTCCCTAGGCTCAGGAAGAATTTGAATTTGGTTGAAGAAGTCTCTTAAATTCAGGACTGTCCCTACCAAGTTCCTATAAAGAAAATGATTTTTTGGATCTGGGAGATAAGCTCTTTTGAAATATGGCTCTTTGTCCAAGTTGACAGGGAGTGTCATCCAACAAATACAAATTGGACACCTCCTATGTTCCAGTGCTGGGCTTATGAAAAGACGTAGCAACAACAATCTGACGTGGTCTCTGTTCTCAAGGAGCTCACAGGACAGTCCCATGTTTCTTAGACCTCAGTTCCTCATGTTTCACATTCAGGTCTTCTGCAAAACATGTACCACCTATGCTTATAGTTAATTCATATTTTTAAGTTAATATTTTAAAGTACCAGAACTGGATTTGGATGGTTATAAAAGAAACCCTACTTCAGTGGCTTAACCAAAATGGAGTTGTTTTTCATATAATAAAGAGACTATGGCTGGAAGCAACCTCTTTCTTCCTTCCAGCTCTGCCACCCATAGTGTCTTAATGGTCCAAGGTAGCTGTATCTCATCCAACCATTTTACCTTATTCATGCAGAAGACAGAGACTTCTGAATCAAAGGAAAAAAGACACTTGCTAGTGGTGGGACATTTTTTTTTTTTTTAATCAGGAAACAATAGTTTTCCCCAAATCCTCATCCAGTAGACTTTTGCTTATATCTCATTGGCCAGAACTAGGTCACATGGCCACCATATTACAACATAGTCTAGGAACATGAGAATTTGTAACTGGGAACATTGCTTCCTGAACTCAACTGGGGTTCTGTGAATGAAGTAAGAAGCTGAGTTAGCCTAAGCAACTAGTAATAGCTGTCACAATCTCTCTCTGTTCAGTCTAACTTGAGAAACATCTGTAAACCCATGTAATTATTGGGCCCCTTCATTTTGTTTAAATTTTGATATAGGGTCTCACTCTGTTGCCCAGGCTGAAGGACAGTGGTGTCATCACGGCTCACTGCGGCCTCCACCTTCTGAGCTCAAGCAATTCTCTCACCTCAGCCTCCCAGGGACATACTACCATGCCTGGCTAATTTAAAAAAATTTTTATTAGAGACAAGTTCTCACTATGTTGCCCAGGCTGCTCTTGAACCCCTGAGCTCAAGTGGTCCTCCCACCTCAGCCTCCCAAAGTGCTGGGATTACAGGCATGAGCCACTGCATCCAGCCATATGTTTTTAAATACATGTTGAAATACAAAACAAAACTGAAATGTAAAATTCGTGGCTATGGAGAATTTAAATACCAGATTTTGTAAACTCTGTCACTGCCAGTCGCTCTCTGCATTACTTTGTGGGGATATAGAATTTGCTGAAATCTCTTCTTTGGCACAGGGCTAGCTCAGGCTGTAGACAAAAGATGGTCTCCAAATCATGTGGCAAAAACTGGCTCTTAACTGCTCTTAGGGAGCAGGCATTTAAAGAAATTTTAAAAATCAAGGTATTTATAATAGGTATTAATCTACAATAAAATGCACAGTAAGTGTACAGTTTGATGAATTTTAACATATGTATCTCATCTGAAACTAATGCCCCAATTAAGGTATAGACCATATAGATTTTTTTTTTTTTTTTTGAGACTGAGTCTCACTGTGTTGCCCAGGCTGGAATGCAGTTGTGCAATCTCAGCTCACTGCAACCCAACCTCCACCTCCCAGGTTCAAGCAATTCTCCTGCCTCAGCCTCCCACATAGCTGGGATTACAGGCACACACCACCACACCCAGCTAATTTTTGTATTTTTAGTAGCGATGAGATTTCACCATGTTGCTCAGGCTGATCTAGAACTCCTGGGCTCAAGCAATCCACCTGCCTTGGTCCCTCAAAATGCTGGGATTACAGGTGTGAGCCATTTATATTGCTCTAGAAAATTACTTTGTGTACCTTCCTAGTCAACCTCCTCTCCATTCTGGTGTACCAATTATTCTAATTTCTATCTCCATAAATTCATTTTGCCAAACTGATCTCTTTGGTCTGCATTCAGCATGGTCGAAGTAAAAAAAAAAAAAATTAAGTAAATTAAACATCATCAGAATTAAAGAATTAAAGAAAAAATTTGCCAACTTTTCAAAGGTATGTAGTGCCTGGCCCCGAACAGATACTGGGTACTACATACCTTTGAGCTTTGGTGTACTTTTGCAAATAGCAGCTGCTTTTGGTTATGTTGGTGGCCACTGTTGTTCTTTTTCTGGCTGGGAAAATTTTCACTCAAAGTACTGCCTGCAAGGAGCTGATTTTCCTAAAGGAGTCTCCCACCCCCAATGCACATCATTCACAAAGCTCTTCAATATTGAGATGTTGGGTATGGTTATTAATTGGTTAATTCTTTGCCTCTCTCCAGATCTTTAGCTGGATGAGTAACCAGGTGAAAGCCTTCGTGGCAAGTTGCTCTTCAGGATGAAAAACTGTGGGAAAGTCTAGCCCCAAGAGACCAGGCGCTCTCACATGAGTCATTGGTAATAAGCAGACAAGGCATGTTTGTCCACTTCACCTGCCCTAACCCCTCCTGCCCCTACTCCAAAGTCTTCTCAAACTCCACCCTCTGCAGATAAAACAACTGGGTGAAAAGACACATTTTTGCAACCAACATAAGGTTAAAATGACTGTTTCTTGACCCAACCAGTCATCAAGGAAGCATTTTTAAGAGTCAACACAATCCTGAGTAAGTTTGTTAAAGTGTTTTTCTTTTCTTCTCTGACTTACAAGGGAGATGCACTATGCACACTTTTGTACTTTTTTTCTCCTCCTCCTCCTCCTCCTTCTCTTTCTTCTTCTTCTTCCTTTTCTTCTTCTTCTGCTTCTTTAGTAAAAACAAGTATAAGGTGGATATTGTGCCTTGAATACAGACATCTAGCTGAAGCCAAATGCATCTTTGGCCAATAAAATGCCATGGGCCTTCTTGGTTTCATTACACCAAGTCACACTGTGGGATGTCCTCGCAGGTGTGGACCTGGGGTGGTGGGGGCAGCATCTGGCTAACTGACCTACTGTGGGGCCCTGGCTGCTGTCTTCATTCTCATTCTCAAAGGCTGCTGGAGTCTCTCTGTTAGCTATGACTTGGACATGGAATGATCTCGAAAGGTTATGTGTTCCCTCAGTTATTTTTAATTAAGCCTACAGGCTTCAGCCTGGCATTCTGGTCCCTGCACAATCTGTTTCCAACCAACTGCTGCTGCTGGTGTTTACCTTGTGAAGACCTCATTCTTCTCTAACTCATGAGATGTAATAGTTATGCACTCTGGACTCAGAAAAATTTGGGTTCTAAACCACGTTAATTCATTATTGAGTTATACCTTTGCTTTTCCCCACGTCCACTCACTTGCTCACACTCTTTCCTTGGCCTGGTATGTCATCTCTGCTCTTCCACATATAAGCAAACCCTATTAACCTTTTAAGGTCGAACTCAAATACTACCTTGTAGCCCTTCCTAATTATACAACTAGGTACAATCTTCTTTTTTTCTGAGTTAGCTTGGCATCCCATCTGTTTGCCATTTCTCATACCTTGATTTTGTTTCCAGAGCTCTTATTTCTGCGTTTCTACTTTAAATCTCTGTCATACAACCAATTACATGATAGAGTCACCAGACAAAATACAGTACACCCAGTCAAATTTCAACTTCAGGTTAAACAAGTAAATTTGTTTAAGTATGTCCCAAATATCGCATAGAAAATACTTAAACAAATTTTTCACTTATGTGAAATTCAAATTTAACTGAGCACCTTGTGTTTTGTGTGTATGGCAACCCTTCACACGTGACTCTTTTTGATGAATAGGTGCACATTTATCTGGCTCCTTTTCGGTACTGCACATTATGTGACAGTAGGAAACTTGTCTCATTCATCTTGCAGCCCTGATGTTTCTTCCTCAAAGCAGTTGCTGGGCAAATGCTCGTTAATTAATAAAGGGATTTTCACACCAGTAGGTATGAGCACACAGCACAGTTCTAAGAGCCTCAGTGTTGGAATCAGATGGACGTGGATGTGTCATATTCTTACCACAAGACTAAAGTTGTGAGAGTTAGCAAGTTAGCTACCTTTCAAAGCATTCTCATTTGTAAAATGGGAAGAAGCATGTGCTTGTTCCATAAAGTTATTCTCTCTATGCATATAAAGGGCTCAGCACAATGTCTGGCACACAGAAAGTGCTTAATAGCTATTAGGTATTACTACTGGAAATTATGAAACACATTCAGACCAGAGCAGCAACTACTCTGCTACAGGCAGTAAGAATCACGTAAATGACCTAACTGTACAGCGTTTGGAACAAACAAATCCAAGACATATCCCATATCCTTTGGAGAGAGTCCTTAACTTGTTTGATTTTTCTTCCTGTTCCCCAAACCAACAGTATGTCCTCATCTCAGGCTAACATTTTTGTCTGACTTTCTAAGATGTCTGTCCTTTTTCTCTGAAACTAAGCTTACCTCCCCCAGCATCCTGAGATACTGTTGTAGTTCTTCACTCGGCCCTTCCTGGCAGTATTTTACCTTTCTCTTCTCCCTTTCCTCTGGTCCTGGGTGCTTAGCTCCCCAACTAGAAATTAATTGCTGCTTCCTTTGAACAGCATTGCCTTTGTGTGTGTATAACTATATGTGTGTATGTGTGTGTAACGGGAAGAAATGTCATATTGGCATCTCTTAATATTCCAGGCAGAGCTGGTTGGTGGGTGGCCATCACCAAAATCGTTCAAATCTGATACGTATTTGTTGTCATTAGGACGTGTGTAAAGAATAGCCTCACTGACTTTAATGGCACATCCATGCCATATCAAGCCTCCTGTTAAAGGTTGCGCTTACATTATCCTGTTTACTACACACAAGAGTCCTAGAAGATTGATGTTCCCATCCCAGTTTTCTAAAAGAGAAAACAGAAATAGAGATTGGTAACTTGCTTTGAGGCCACAAGGCTGGTAACTTCTACTGAAACTCAAACTCTCCTGACTCCAACCCCCAGGCTCTTTCTTCAATGTTAGTGCTTCTTCACCCTAGCTACACATTAGAATTGATCCAAGAAGCTTACCTAGTGTACTGATATCTGGACCTTATCCCCAGAGATTCTGATTTAAATATTTAAAAAATAATCATTGTAATAACCATTGTAATGGTATTAATCTCCCCTCATCTCTTCTAAGACATAAAACAAACACAATCTAATTTGCTTTCCCATTGTTCTCCCTTATGGAACTGGGCCCTAAAACTTTGTATTTAAGGAGTATTTGTCTCAATTGCTGTAGATGGATCCTAGGCATATACAATGCTATGTGTAATTATGAGTATGGATACAACTTATCAGGAGTACCAATGGAAAAGCAATAGAATGTCCTGCTATTTGGCTGTGTGAAAAAGAGTTATTTTTTTAAAAAACACTTAGGTGATGTTTTTCCCCCAAGATTGTTGTCTTCTTTGGGAATCTTTTGCTTATGCTACCAATTTTCAGAGACATGCTTTTTCTTTGTTGATCTTTACCTCTTGGGCTATTTCATCTTTCTCCAGGTCAGGTGAGGCACTGGCTAAGTCTGTACAATTTGTTTTCTGTGCTCAATTGAATTTGTCTTCTTTTTTCCTTCCATTTCAGTCTAAGGATTTTGCTGACTGCATTCATTTCTCTTTTGCCTTGGAAAATCTTGCCAACAAAGAAAGCTATCATGTGCCGTTAATGGTCTTCATTTTCAATTGATCTGTGTTTAATCACATTGGCATACTTATTAGAACGGTAGTCTTTGATCAATTTTATTTTTGAGCATCTAATTTTTTCCATTTTTCAATGCATTAGCAGGGATTAATAAAATCTACCACTCATGATCTCCATGAAAATTCATTTACTAAACAAAATTTGTGTGTTTATTTGTTTATTAAAATGTGTCTCTTCTACTAACCTATAAGCTTTTCTAGGCATCAAGTTTTGATTACCACTGTGTCTGGTGCCTAGAACTGTGGTAGTTTAGTAACTGCTCAGTAAATACCAGTGAAATGTTGACTATTGTGTAGGGTTGGGAATCAGACTTGAGCAGTTCTGAGTTAATACTGTACCACTTGTGAACTGTGTGATCTTGAGCAATTTGTTTGACTTCTCTGAACCTTTGTCTCTACATTTCTAAAAAACAACAATAATAACACATACCTCATGTAATTGTTGTGAAGATTGAATATATGCTTCAAAAATCAGTTCAGTGCCGTAGCACATAGAAGATCCTTATAAGTGCTAGTGAAAATGATGTTTCCTAGAAGTATTGATTTTCACAATAGTCTTGGAGGTAACTTGAAATATATTCCATAGTTATGAGCTACTAACTTGAAAAGATAATAGCAATTTAGCCTCACTGAGACAAAGACATGAATATCTGTCCTTTTCCCTTTTTTCTATATATTTCCATCCTGTCATGGGTTTTTCCATATGAAGAAAAACATAAACAAGTAAGTCCAATTCATGTTCAGACATGAATGATTCCAGGAGTTATTCCAGGGGTAATATTTGTGTTTTAAAAGAGGATCTAAAGTAATAAGCATTGGTTTAATCAAGATCTGTGCATTTCATTGTAAGTAAATAAAACCTTTTAAGAAAGGAAACTTGAACAAATATTAATCTCTGGTTAATGATACACATGCTGCAGAATTTGGGGGTGAAGTATACTGATGTCTGCAATTTACTCTGACATGCATAAAAGTATGATGTATTGATGACTGGATAGATGCTTAGTTATGTAATAAATAAATGCAACAAAAATGCCCATTGTAGAACTTGTGGTTAGAGGTATCCACTGCACACTTCTTTCAACATTTCTGTATGTTTGAGAAATTGTATAATAAAATGTTAAGAGGAAAAAGTAGGGGACCCTAGAGAAAGACAACACCTAAACCCAAGGAGGGTTCATTCACTGGTGATTTCAGGCTTGTGGTACTTGTTGGTGTCTATATTTTAGGAAGATTTCCCTGATTCTCTTTTAATAGTAACCCATAAGAAACCTCCAACATATCTCAAAGAACTTAAAACAGAATTACCATTTGACCCAGCAATCCCATTACTGGGTATATATCCAAAAGAAAACAAATCATTCTGTTAAAAGGACACGTGCTCTCTCATGTTCCTCACAGCAGAATTCACAGTAGCCAAGACATGGAATCAGTCTAGGTGCTCATCAGTGGTGGACTGGATAGAAAAAAAATGTGATACTTATACACCATGGATTGTTGCAGCCATAAAAAAGCATGATTCAACCAGAGAATAAATTAAAAATATAAAAAGATTTTAAAAATGGAAAAAGAAAGGAATCATATTCTTTGAAGCAACATGGATGCAGCTCCAGGTCATTATTCTAAGTGACTTAATGCAAGAATAGGAAACCAAATACTGCATGTTCTCACTTATAACTAGGAGTTAAGCATCAGGTATTCAAACACTGGGAACATAAAGATGGCAGCAATAGGCGGGACTACTAGAGTGTGGAGTGAGGGCGGCAAGTGTTGAAAACTCACTGTTGGGTACTATGCTCAGTACCTGGGTGATAGGACTATATGCACTCAAAACTTCAGCATCATGCAATATACCCAGGCAACAAACCTGCACGTGTGCCCACTGAATCTAAAATAAAAATTGAAAAAACAATAAAGAAACCTCCAACATCGTCTCTACATAGTGCTGATATGGATGAAGAAAAGCAACATCCTGGTGGAAATAAGGCAATGAAAAGAATGTGTGAAGGCTGGAGAAATAGCAATGAAAAGAATGAACACCGGAAGACAGAAGCAAACTATCTCCAGGCACTTGAAGAATAATTAAGTTATTAGAGTCTCAGGCATTCAGGGCTGCAGAGGGAGCATGACACTCTGGTCTCTGGTTTTTATACTTTGTATCAAAACTATTATTTACCATGTGGTTAAAACTATTATGAAGAACAGACCATTTGGTCAAAGGTGAATGTATGACGGAATGAACCAGAGTTGGGTAGGCAGTACTGTTTTCGGAAAGACATTTATGATGCTAACTTGGGTTTTTGTAATGGTGGTATTTCCCTTGTGGGAAGACATACTAAAGGATTTGATAATTTTGAGAATGTGTGTCCTCTCATAAGTTAGAATGGTATAGAAATTTGGTTACAGGTTAAACATAGGTTTCAAGTTTACATATATGTAAATTATCAAGAACATAACTTTAATAATCTAAGTAATATAAGTATCTCCTCTTGGTTATAAGAAGTTGCTGACAGGGTACAGGAAGATTTTAGAAAGAAGATGATAAAGAATGCCTATATCTTAACAAAAGGGCCATGTTATCATTTGAGTGGCAGTTGTGGGGCCTATTTGTTTGATTTTTCATTGTACAAATGGAAACACCCTGTAGGGTTTTTTTTTTTTTTAAAGGTAAATGTATTAAATATCAACACTGAAAACTGGTTTAACCAGGGAACAATGTGCATTAAACACACAAAATGACAAAATGAATAGGAGCTGGGAAGATAGCAACATGGCACTTGTAGGAATCTTGGCCAGGGAAATAGTATCTAATCAAAGTTATACAGGCAGATTCAATCAGTCACATAGAGAAGCATTAGCACCCACTTCTTCCCCATGTGATTGAGGAATAGAACCAGCTTCCTGCCTGGGCTTCTTTGACAACCCCTTGATACTCCCATGGCTCCGAACAGCAGAGTCTAGGGGCTGGTTTTAGGGCAGGTTGCAAGTGACAAAACTGTGTCACTCTGGGCCATGAAGTGCTGTACCAGAAGGGCCCTGAGCATTTCACGGCCTAGTGTATGTTATGAGAGTACCCTCTTGGTGAATGAATTACAAAAATGTGTCCTTTCTTTTGAGCTGACACAAGATTTGGGGAGGCGAATGGTGGCTGGACTTCAGTCATCAATGCCCAACGTCAGCTGGGTCCCCTGTTGAGTGCACATACTTTATAACAAAACATGGTGGCTGTGGAGACCTTCTTATCAACCCTACCCTAGATGCATCCCTTTTTCCCAAAGAGGACATTAAGTATTAGAAAATGTGATGGTTAATATAGATTGCCAACTTGATTGGATTGAAGGATGCAAAGTTTTGTTTCTAGGGTGTTGCTAAAGGAGTTGAGTCAGTGAGCTGGAAGAGGCAGACCCACCCTCAATCGGGGTGGGCACCATTTAATCAGTGCATGCAATCTAGCTGCCAGTGCAGCTATAATAAAGCAAGCAGAAGAAAGTGAAATGAGCAGACTTGATGAGTCTTCTGGCCTTCATCATTCTTCTGGGCTGGATGTTTCCTGCCTGCAAGTATTAGGCTCCAAGTTCTTCAGCTTGTGAACTCTTGGACCTACACCAGTGGTTTGCCAAGGACTCTCGAGCCTTTGACTACAGAATTAAGGCTGCACTGTTGGCTTCCTTACTTTTGAGGTTTTGAGACTTGGACTGGCTCCTCAGCTTGCAGATGGCCTATTGTGGGACTTCACCTTGTGATCATGTGAGTCAATAATCCTAAATAAACTCCTCTTCATATATACATCTGTTCCTTGAGGAAATCCTGACTAAAATAGATTTTGGTATCGGGAGTGGTTTTAGAGGAAGAGACTTTTAAAAATGGATTTCTTTAATTGGCTTTGGGGCTTCTGGAGTTGCTTAATGTGCTTAGTATTATATGATTAGATCCCAAAATGCTAAGAACTCTACTTTTAATAGTATGGAGAACATTGATAGTCATTGGCATAAAGTGTTTACAGAGTTATGCAAAATAAATGTATCTGATATTCCTGATCCATCATTCATGAGAGGCTAGGAGTTTAGTGACTCTATACGTAATACCTTTGACCATATGTGGAGAACCAAGGAATATACTGAAGTTGGTTGTTGCTCCTTAGTTTGCTGGATAAGGTGATGAAAGAAAAGAATGAGCTCGGGGATTCTAACTCCTGACTTCAGAAGCAGATACTGAGCCTCAAGTGTTCTAAGACTGCCCTGAGTGAGTCTTATCTCTTATACACAAAAGGCTGAAATTGTGGAAAATCAGACACAAGCTTTTATCATGTGAGTGGCTGACTAGCAGGAAAAGGTGCACACTCAGGCTTGCCAGGTGTCTACTGTAAAGTGAAGGCACTGATTGGAAAAGAATGGGATCCTGCAATTTGAAATGGGGACATTTGGGAGGACGCTGATGAAGCTGGAGACACTGAGCTTGTAAACTCTGATGAGCCTTTTTTGCCAGAAGAAACAGCCTTTCCATCCCCAGTGGTGGCAATAACCTCTCCCCTACCCAGGGTGTCATCAGCCTTTCCACCTTTTCTGAGGAGATTAACCATGTACCACCGGAGGCAACAGTGATGGCCTCCCCTGAGGCAATTGCCAGGCCAAGACAATAATGATTCACCTCAGGACTCACCTCCAACAACCCTGTTTGCTTCTAGACCTATAACTACACTCAGGTCCCAGCAGGCCCCTAGAGGTGAGGTTCAAAGTGTGATCCAAGAGGAGGTGCATTACACTCCAAAAGAACTACTTGAGTTTTCTAATTTATATAAGCAGAAATCTGGAGAACAGGCATGGGAATGGATATTAAGGGTGTGGGATAATGGCGGAAGGAACGTAAAGTTGGATCAGGCTGAATTTATTGATATGGGCTCACTAAGCAGGAATCCTGCTTTTAATGTTGCAGCTTAGGGGGTTAAACAAGGTTCTAATAGTTTATTTGCTTGGTTAGCTGAAATATGGATTAAAAGCTGGCCCACTGTGAGCGAGCTGGAAATGCCTGATCTTCCTTGGTCTAACGTAGAGGAAGGGATTCAAAGGCTTAGGGAGATTAGAATGATAAAGTGGATTAATCACTTTAGACCTACTCATCCCAACTGGGAGGGTCCAGAAGATATACCCTTCACCAATACTTTGCAAAATAGGTATGTGAGGGGAGCACCTGCATCCTTGAAGAGCTCTCTGATTGCTCTTCTCTGTATGCCAAATCTGACAGTGGGAACCGCAGTTACTCAATTAGGAAATTTAAATGCAATGGAAATAATTGGATCCCAAAGTGGCAGGGACTAAGTGGTGGCACTCAACTGTCAAAGGCAAGGTGGGTATAGTTCCTGTAATGGACAGGGGAGGCAAAGCAGCAATCAGCATAGTCTGACTTGTGTAGAGCTCTGGCATTGGCTAGTTGATCACAGTGTTCCTAGCAGTGAAATTGGTAGGAAGCCTACTGCATTTTTACTTAATTTGTATAAGTGGAAAACTTGCAGGTCGAGTGGACAAAAGACTAATTTGAGTTACAAAAATAGAGAATCACAGACCCTCAGTCAATTTCCAGACTTGAACCAGTTTACAGACCCAGAATCCCTTGAATGAAGGGAAGGCTGGGTCCCCTTAAGGAAGGACCGCACTGCACTACTGACAATTTACGCTGTTAATTTTTCTCCCATCCTTCCCTGAGGAGACCTCTGGCCTTTTACCAGGATAACTGCATTGGGGAAAGAATGATCATTCTTTTCAGGGACTACTGGACACTGGCCCTGAGCTGACGTTGATTCCAGAAGACCCAAAACATAATTGTAGTCCTCCAGTTAAAGTAAGGTCTTATGAAGTCCAGGTAATTAATGGAGATTTAGCTCAAGTCTGACTTACAGTGGGGGTCTAGTGTGTCCCTGGATTCATCCTGTGGTCATTTCCCCATTGCCAGAATGCATAATTTGCGCAGATGTACTTAGCAGTTGGCAGAATCACCACACTGGCTCCCTGACTGGTAGGGTGAAGGCTATTATGGTGGAAAATGCCAAACGGAACCCATTAGAGCTGCCTCTATCAAGAAAAATAGTAAATCAAAAACAATACTGCATCCCTGGCAGAATTACAGGGATTGCAGGGGTAGCGATTTTTACCACATTCCAGTTTAACTCTCCCATTTGGCCTGTGCAGATGGATCTTGGAGAATGAGAGTGGATTATCGTAAGCTTAACCAAGTGATGATTCCAATTACAGCTGCTGTACTGATGTGGTTTTGAAAAAAATTAACACATTTCCTGGTATCTGGTATGCAGCCATTGACTTGGCAAATGCCTTTCTCTCCATTTCTGTCCATAAGGCCCACCAGAAAACAGCCAGGTGTGGTGGCACATGCTTGTAATCCCAGCTGCTTAGGAGGCTGAGGCATGAGAATTGCTTGAACCTGGGAGGTAGAGATTGCAGTGAGCTGGGTCATGCCACTGCACTCTAGCCTGGGAGAGACAGAGTGAGACTCTGTCTCAAACAAACCAACCAAACAAACAAAAAACATATACCAGAGGTGATATGTATATCCTAAAGACCTACCTTCAAAGCACCAACAAATCCTGAATAAAATATTTAAAAAAATCTTTTAAAATGCATCACTACCCTTGCAGGAAAATAGAGATCAAACAAACAAATGAACAAGATAGCATGAATCCAGAGAGGTGAGTGAGTATGTAAGCTGAATACTCCCCCAGAGATGGATATCTACCTGCAAGTGACCCATAGAGTTGATTTTGATATCTGCATAGCCAACATGAGATAAATTCTAGGGGAACTTGGGAAGTCACATCAGAGAACACCTTACAAATCACCTTAGATCCCAAAGGATATCTTGTCAGTGACTATTTACACAGGAATTTCTTCAACTCCCTTTCCCCACACAAGAATAGAAAGGAAACCTGCCTGTTTCAACCCTGGCTCTAGATAGCAAAAGGAAACATCTGAGAATTTGCAACTATAGGTTAGCTTTATGAGGGCTTGTAATCAAATTTGTAATGTCAGTGTGGTTTGAAAAATCCTAGCTGAAAATTTGTTTTAATGTGGCTCAGAGTTGGGAGTACTCTCAAGTCTAGCAGTAAGCACAAATCCTCACTGAAGGAACCACTGTTATCACAGGCCTCAGAGATTCCCAGATCTTAGACAGAATGAATAAGATCTGGTATATGATAGCACAATAGGTGACTATAGTCAATAACAATTTAATTGCACATTTAAAAATAAATAAACTAAAAATAAACGAAAATAGTATAATTGCATTGTAACACAAAAGATAAATGCTTGAGGGGATAGAGACCCTCTTTTCCCTGATATGATTATTAAACATTCTTATATGCCTGTATCAAAATATCTCATGTACCCTATAAATATATACATTTACTTTGTACTCACAAAAATAAAAAATGAAAGATTTCCAGATATAAAATTCTATCGAACTGGAGCTCACAATTGAAGGAAAGAATCATAATACACTCAAGAAAACAAGATACCATTCAAAGGAACTATTAAAAAACAACAAACAGCAGACATAGGCCGACAAACACTTTAAATACTTGATTTTTAATTATGGAATAAATTAAAGCATGTGAGATATGTTTAACACAGAAAAGATGCTATCAAATAGATGAGCAAAGTAAGAGACTATTGACAATGAACAACCAAATAGAACCTCTGCAAATAAAAATAAAAAATTATTAAAAGTAAAAAAAATCTTTTTTTTTTTTTTTAAAGACAGGGCCTCATTCTGTTACCCAGCCTGGAGTGCAGTGGTGCAATCTTGGCTCATTGCAGCCTTGACTTCCTGGGCTCAAGCAATCCTTTCACCTTAGCCTCCCAAGTAGCTGGGACTATAGGTGTGTACCACCAAGCCTGGCTAATTTTTGTGTTTTTAGTAGAGATGGGGTTTCACCATGTTGCCTAGGCTGGTCTCAAACTCCTGAGCTCAAGCAATCTGCTCACTCTGGTCTCCCAAAGTGCTGGGGTTATAGGTGTGAGTCACCACACCCAGCCAAAAATACATTTTGAAGTGTTATATTATTATTACTTTATATTATTTATTATTTATTCATTTATTTTTGAGATGAGGCTTTACTCTTGTTGCCCAGGCTGGGGTGTAGTAGTACAATCTCGGCTCACTGCAACTTCCACCTCCCTGGTTCAAGCGATTCTCCTGCCTCAGCCTCCCGAGTCGCTGGGATTACAGGCGCTCACCACCATGGCTGGCTAATTTTGTGTTTTTAGTAAAGACGGGTTTTTATCATGTTGGCTAGGTTGGTCTTGAACTCTTGATCTCAAGTGATCCGCCTGCCTTGGACTCCCAAAGAGCTGGGATTACAGCATGTACAACCATACCCAGCCTAAATTGTTATGTTAATATACAAATTATATCTTTGACTTTGCCTCTTGGCTCATAAAGCCTAAAATATTAATTACCTGCCCCTTTACAGAAAGCCTTTGCCAACTCTGCTGCAGATGTGCCTTGCACAGCAGGCCCTTGGTCAGCCCGAGGTTGAAATGCAGTGGAGAACCACGCAAGCTGACCACTGAAGAGCAGGAGTCCTGAGGGATTGAGTAAGGGACGCCAGCGAAGCCTCAGTAGGACACAGTCCTGGGCCTGGTAACAGAAAGGCCAGTTTTATGTGCCCATTAAATATAGCCAGATAGACACCTCAAGTGACCCCAAAGGAGCCTTGGAACCCAGGGGCATTGCCTTCTTGACCTTTATGCATGGGCTTTGGGAAATAAATCTTAGCTGTCCCCAAGCCTTGAGAGTTTAACACATGCGTGACCTCCAGTGGGGAGGTCTGGGACAGAATGATATTGGCCCATGTATTTAATTATTAAGCAATTGTGGATGGCTTTCTGAAAAGAAGCAAATTAATAGAGGAAAGGAGAAAGAATATTTTTTTTTTTTCTGCCTGAATCATATATCTCAGCTAAACATCCCCAGCTACTCTCTGATTGCCAAATGCGAACCAAAGTTAAGTGCTTCTTTGTGACCATAGACCATGTCAGTAGGGCTCCCAAACTCTGTTTCTGAGCACCAAGTGCTGACATGTTTGCCCTGGAAGGAGTGAAGGAGGGTGAGGACCTGGCAGCAAGCTTCAGTGATTGCCCCACTGTGGTATGAGCTGCAGGAAAGGGAAGTGATTTTGGAAAAAGAAAGCAAGAGGCCAACCAACTCCAAGGGTTCTCTTTTGAAGATGGAAGACGCACCTGCTTTACTCAAGGCCTCCCTGAGGGTATGTGCTCATCTCATTTCTCTCCTGTTCTTTAGAATGAATCAGCAAGGTCTAGCTGTAGAACAAGGAGATGGACTATGAGCAACTACTTCCTTAGGGCTTATTACATGCCAGGTGTTTCACGTAATTATCTACAATCTTCACAGCAATTTTACAGCATAGATATTAGCCTCCCTATTTTGTAGTTGATGAAACTGAGGCCCAGATAGAAGTATTATGGAATATATCCAAAGCCACAGAGTAAGTTAACAATGAATTCAGGCAGGGGTTACTCCAAAACTAAACTCTTTCCTCCCTACCAGTCAGATACAGCCAAGAGATCTTAGAGGAGGCAATCGTATCCCTCTAGCAAGTACAGGCAAGTCCTGACTCCCCTTTTGCTCCCAAATGTCTCCAGTGGCCTATCATGGCTCTTCCTGTCTGACATGTTAGCTCTAGAATCTGTATCACAAATGGATGAAATGACCAAAAAGGAAAAAAATAGTTTAGTTTTGTTATCAGGAAGCTTCTATGGAAATAGTTACACATTGGGTGTGAAGAAGTGTAGAGTAGTCTACAGAGATTTTCTTCTATACTAGAATGTATCAAATAGGCTCAGGAAGCCAAGAAAACACAAGCCTGAATGATGAGGGGTTGAGGCCCAGCAAAAGAATAGGAAGAAGTTTCTAGTAGAGTATAGACAGTGAATCGACCTGACAACTTCTGAGTAAGGAGGACAGGCTGGAGGCCAGCGTACATAGGCAGATTTTATTCTGAGGCTTCATTGCTATCTGAAAGCCAGGCCTAGTTTTCCTCTTCTATTATAGGGAATAAAGCTACCGTGGGAATTCTAGTGATGAGCAGAGGAAAGAGAGAAAAGCTCATATTATGTATCAACTTGACTGGGTAATGGGATGCCCAGATATTTAATTAAATGTTATTCTGGGTGTGTGCCTGTGAGGGTGCTTCTGGATGAGGGTAACATTTGAATCAGCGGACTGAGGGAAACAGATTGTCCTCCCCAAGATGGGTGGACTTCGTCCCACCCACTGGAGGCTTGAATAGAACAAAAAGATGGAGTAAGGAAAAATTTGCTTTCCTTGCCCAACTGCCTTTGAGCTGGGACATTGATTTTCTCCTGCCTTCAGTCTAGACGTGGTTCTTGGACTAGGACTTGGACTTGGACTGGAACTTGTACCACCAGCTCTCCTGCTTCTCAAGCCTTTAGACTTGAGCCAAAACGATATCATTGGCTCTCCTGGGTTTACAACTTGTTGACCATAGATTGTGGGAGTTCTCAGTCTCCACACCCATGTGAACCAATTGCTTATAGTATAATTCTTTATATATGTACATCCTGTTAGTTCTGTTTCTCTGGAGACTCCTGATTAGTAGAAGCATTTTCTTTTCTCTACTACATTCTCTTTACTTTGGTACCTCCATGTGAAAGTTGTGAATAGAGACAGCCCTGGGAGAGATCAGGAAGAGAGAAAACAATAACTTTTGGCCTCTATAAATAGTTTAAATGCTGGAAATTTAATGATGAGTGGGCTGGAAGTAATGGTCACAGGACCGGCTTCACGGAAATACAACCTATCATTTACTTAAACCCTGAACTCAGGGCGCCCCATAGTTGGGTTAATGCTCTGCTGTTTCGGTCTTGAAATTCGTAATAAGTTTTGAATAAGAAGTGCCACATTTTCATGTTGCACTGGTTTCTACAAATGATATGGCCAGTCTTAAATGGACAGATGGTTGTGTCAGAGATGTTGGTGACTGGGACGGGAAGTGACAACAATGACTATTGCCACATAAAGTTTCAAGTAGTGTTTGTTCCTCACTGCCTCCATTTGCCCTTCTTGCCATTAATTCAGGAGCCAGGGACTCTGATTTCTGCTTTAAACAGTTATTATGAAGGAAAGGGGAAAGTTCTGATTATAGAAAACTAAAGAAGCTACCCGATGACAAAACGTGCACTGTATTACCATCTGGGCCCTCAGGCTAAGTTTCATTACCTTTGTAACATAAAACCTCCTCTCCAGCACTGACTAAGAAGTTAAGCAACATGGATAGTCTGGCAAGGCCTCCATCTACCCTACAGAGAGAATTTGAGCTCCAATGCAGAAGACAGTGAGTCAAGTGCGTTTTTCTGGAGGAAGTCATCAGAGGGCAACAGGGAGTAGGTTCTGAGGCTGTCCTGATGCTTGCCAGGCTGGGCATGGCCAAAAATTGTGCACGTCAGTGCCAGATCTAGACAAGTTTACAGCTCATGGGCTTCCTTGGGGGGAATTTCAAGCTTATTGTAGTCAGTATTCTAGGTACATTTCAGCTTTATGTAACCTTATCTCCCATAATCCAGGAAGTCTAGCACTCTCCAAATGACAAAACTTCCTGACTTTCAAATCAGTTTCTTAGATGGTTTGTGACAGCCAGCAGGTGGTAAAGTCTGGGAGGTAACACCTTTCTATGGTTTCCTTGCTGCCTTCAATTAGATGAAATTCTGCTCCTGTGATTCCTTTTGGTCTGCAACATAAAGAGTTTCAGTCAATGGATTTTTCCTTCTTCACTAGCAACACACACAGTGCACACTCATGCACACTGAGTATTTCTCCCACTATCTTTGTAAAAGAGCCCCACTTTTCTTGGGGAAACTCTCCTTTCTGTATTTTTGATCTGCTTAGAATCAATGATCCTTGTGGCTTTGTGTCATTCCAATGGTAGTGCCCAGCAGTGCCTATGGATTAGTCCCGGTTACCAAGATTCCCAAAGCTGTTTCCTTCCCATCCTTCTGAGTGTTTAATACTATTTTTTTTTATTCTGTGAGCTATCCAGGACTTATTACTGAACTTCTTTTTTGCTTAAGTTTATCAAGGTCCATTCTGTTGTTTGGGATCAAGAAACCTATTGATTTGGAATGAAACACCATTTTGGAGGGCCTTCTCTGCCCCATTTTTTCTAAAAGTGATAATATCATGATCATGTTGCTTAACATTCAAGTCTTTCCTTTTGAAGTTGAAGGATGATATATTGTATGAGACATTAAAAGCTTCCTGCAGTTAGTACTAACCTTATTCTTCTTACTCTAGGAATTCAGGTTGTAAAAGCAGCAAAACTTCTTAACTTGCTATGTGCTTTTTTAGGTGATTGTAAAATGAAGCCAATTAGTAGAATAGATGGAGCAGTTTCCAGCCCAAGTACTGTTCAGTGGTTTGTGAAGCAAAAAGAGAGGATCCAGACCCTCTAGTCATTGCCAGATACAGCAGGGTAGGTGGCAAGAATCACGAATATTAGCCAGATGCACAGACAGCTCAGAGGGACTCATGTTGGGGGTGTAAGGATGGGGAGAAGGAAAGCTTAAACTCAAATGGTATTTCTTTGAGGTTGACTCGGAGACAGTTCTGTTTTCTATCATTATGAATAAGTGGAGAAAAGTAAAAATGACATTAATTGAATTCGGTAATGGTACTAAAAAGATAATGTGCTTAGTAGCCAGGAAGACCAGAGAAAAATTAAAAATGATCTGAATGGTCTCAAAGAAACAACGTGATATAAAACAGGACCTAGGTTCTCTCTTCAAAAACCTAAACGTATTTTAAGGGAACTGCTTACTCATTCTTTAGAAAGGAAGGAAAATAGCACATTATTATAGAAAGAGGGACTTTGAGGTAGCCGGGTGCAGTGGTTGATGCCTATAATCTCAGCACTTTGAGAGGCTAGGCAGGCGTATTGCTTGAGTTCAGGAGTTCAAGACCAACCTGGACAATAGGATGAAATCCCATTTCTACTAAAAATAATAATAATAATAAATTAACTGGGCATAGTGGCACATGCCTATAGTCCCAGCTACTCTGGAGGGTGAGGTGGGAGAATTGCTTGAGCTGGGGGATGGAGGTTGCAGTGAGTCAAGATTGTGCCACTGCACTCCAGCCTGGGCAACAGAGTGAGACTCTGTCTCAAAAAAATAAAAAAAAAAATAAAGAAAAAAAAGAAAGAGAGACTTTGGAGCCAGATAGATTTGCATTTAAGCCCAGCTCTACTAATAATATGATGATCTCAGCCAATGGCATTGATTAGGAATATCTTTGGGTTGCAAGTCACAGAAACCCCAACCAGCAACTGTAAATGAACATTTAATTATCTCTCTCATCTAACACAAAGCATAGAGCTAGTTGGTACCAATTTACATGAAACACCTCAGTGATATCAGAATACAAGCTTGGCATCTTTGCAATTTTCTTCATTGCTTCCTCTTACACACTACATGGCTTCAACCTCTCTAGGCATTAGATGCTCGTATGACAGCTTCTGAAAGCAGGAAGGAAGAAGGGCAAGGGAAAGAGGCGATGCCAAAGAGGATTTTTCTGTTATAAAGTAGAAGAAACTTTCCCAGAGTTTCCAGCAGACATCTCTTTACTTCTCATTGATTAGATCCCCAGGAGACCCACTGGCTAAAGAATATGGATTGCCATGATTGGCTTTGACCAGTCACAATTCATCCATTGGGTTTGGGTACAATGCTGCTAACACAAAATCAGGGTTCTATCAGCAAAGAAAAAACGGCTGTCTGGTATGGAACCAGCCATGGCTGATGCTGTAAGTCCTTTAGTTTCTTGGCATCTTGGCGCATTTATCTGAACTTATATATCAAGCAGGATAGATTTAATATTAAAGGTAATACATTTGAAGCACCATGTGGCACACCATAAAAGGTTTGCTCTAAATGCTTTCCTGTGCTGATCACCTTTTAGGCACAATCGCAGAAAACAAATCAAGAGGAAGAATTAACCAAGTCTCAGTTGAAATCTTATACATGAGTTTAAAAGTTAATACAGATGAGCAGTATATAATTATTTCTATTTGTGGGCCACATATAATGAAGTGTGAATAAATAAGTGAAAATAAAATATAGTTGACCCTCATTCCTTGTGGATTCTGTATGTATTTGCAAATTTTCTTACTTACTAAAATTTATTTGTAATCTCAAAATCAGTATAGGTGGCTTTCATGGTCATTTGCAAACATGCACAGAGCAAGAAAACATTTGAGTCATCTGATAGATGTGTTCCCAGCTGGGGTTAAACAAGGTGATGCTCTGCTTTCTTTTTTCAGTTCTCACACTGTTAACAAGTTTCCTTTTAGTGGTCTATTTAGGGCCGTGTCTTCAAATATTTGTGCTTTATGTTGGTGATTTCACTGTTTAAAATCACCTCAATGCATACTGCTGAAGCTCTACTTGATTTTCTAAAGAACAAGAAGGCTGCAGTGTGTCTTATGGAGAGAATACATGCATTAGATAAGCTTTATCCAGGCCTGAATTATAGTGCTGTTGGTTTTTGAGTTCAATGTTAATAAATCAGCATTGTATTTTAAGTACAGTGTTTTAAACAAAAAAAAAAACATAAAACAAAGTTATGTGTTGATTGAGTGATGAAAATGTGATCACAGGCTTGAAGGAAACTAACTCTGTGTTTCCCCTAGGAGCAATGGTTCAGCATTCGCTAATTCAGTCTTCATGGTGATGTTACAGACCATAACTACTACAAGTAATGAGCATTAATTCTATATCTCTTAATACGTGGTAGACATTTTATAGATATGTCTAAGTAGGTAGAAATTCCTAATCCAAGGTAGAATTTCTGTAGACAAAATAGGGACATTTTTCCAACACCTGGGGTACTGGGGAATTAAACATATTAATATTAACTTTGATAGCAAATGAGGGAAAACATTGATATGAGTGAAGTTTTCTGTTCAAGGATGTTGACCCAGTGTGGCATAGCATGTCGAAAATGGAATACAGCCTGATTGTACAACCCTAAAAGATTGGCTTGATAAATTATTGTAACTCCAAATGATTATTATTCAGACATTAAATGTGCTATGGAATAATATTTAATCATCTGGAAAATTTACAATGCATATGAATAGTATGCACAATCTGATCTCAGTTTTCTATATTATGTGTATGCAAAAAATAATAAAAGAACTGCCAGGAAATGTGCAAAAAATATTAAAAGAGGTAATTTTGGGATGGTGAAGTTCTGAATGACTTAGTTTCTTCCTTTTGCTTTTCTGTATATTCCAAAGTTTCTAGCTATGTTAACAAGAATAAAAACAGTAGGTGACATTCAAAATTATTTTAAAAAGCAATATTTCTGAAAACTTAAGTGATCATCTGTTGTCCTGGAGCAGAGGGTGGGGTTGGGTGAAGGCTAAAAGGTATGGAGAAGGCATCTTGGTTGGTACTGAGGTTCAGAGACTAAGCTGGAAGATTTAGCAACTTCATTTATGATTGGCTTCTGTTTATCTTCACTTGGTTAAGGGCAGATAGAAGCTGAGCAGGGAGAATTTTTATCTGCATCTGGAAGTGGTGGGAAGATCAGATTTTCATTCTAGTAGGACAATGTTTAGATCTCATGGGGGTTTGCTCCATCCTCTAGCTCACTGCCTATTAGTGCTTTGGAAATGGGGAGTAAAGAGGGGACCTTGGACTCTGTGAAACAGCAGGTTAAAATGGATTCTCTGCTAAGAACAGCAACTAAAAGAAATTTGCCAAGTCCTGCATATCATAAAATGGGATGATGGACTATCTAATTTACTGTTTTCTTTTGGACAACTTGATGGAGACCAATAAGGCTAAGTCAAAGGGCAAACCATATATATCTTAATCGTTCTGAAAAAAAAATGTGATTACAATGGAAATTCAGAAGAATAGAAGGGTAAAGATACTTATAATTTCTTGCACCAGAGAAAACCTCCATCAGTGGCTAAAAACCAAGATAAAGCCAGGCGTGGTGGCTCACGCCTGTAATCCCAGCACTTTGGGAGGCTGAGGCGGGTGGATCATGAGGTCAAGAGATCGAGACCATCCTGGCTAACATGGTGAAACCCTGTCTCTACTAAA
>NW_016107649.1:1947693-1955628 GCF_001604975.1 Cebus imitator | reverse complement strand
AAAAAAAAAAAAAGCTGGGCGTGGTGGCGTGCACCTGTAGTCCCAGCTACTCGGGAGACTGAGGCAGGAGAATTGCTTGAAGCCAGGAGGCACAGATTGCAGTGAGCTGAGATTGTGCCACTGCACTCCAGCCTGGCACCTGGTGACAGAGCAAGACTGTCTAAAACAAAAAACAAAACAAAAAACCAAGGTAAAATAATAATAGATGTTGGCCAACAGACCAGAATTAACCTTTGTTTAATTTAGTTTTATTATTATCTTATTACATTTCCACATTGTTTTTAACCCTTAAGATAGTAAGCATTTTTTCACGTTATGATAAACTGCTTGACGCAAATCAAATGTTTTCCTTACTTCCTTCCTATTTTTAGCCATTTAGCTTATTTCCTACTCCCCCACCCCTACCACCTTATAGTACAGGAAGTAGAAAGAAAACACCTTTGTGTGGAAAAGATTTTCCATTCAGCTGACAGCTCTCTGACCTTAAGCAAGTCTATTCATTTCTATTATCTGAGTTTCCCTACCTGTAAAATGAGCTGATTAAATTAGACAGGTTCTAAGGTCACTTTCGGTTCTGAAATTAATGACTCTAAGGCATGCATGGTCTAGTGTTGACCCCTCTTCCACTTGTTATCTGATTCAGATCTTGCACTCTTTTTATTCATACACCTATCTCTTCTCTCCTCTTCTTGACCAAGACCACCTCATGCTCACAGTTCCTGACTGAGGAAACCAAGTCTCCAGGTGCTTTTGTGAGACACATGTCCCATTCCAAACCCTTTCCCGGAAGCCTGCAAACAGTGTATCCAGGCTGACCAGGACACAGTCCTCTCCCAGACCTTGGAAGGTGGCTTGTTTTGGTTTCCTCTGCCTGGTGGGGTTAAAAATGAAAGACTGTGCTCAATGGCTCACATGATTAATATGGTAACCACTTCATTAAATCCCAGCTACACTCTCCAAGTCCTTCCTGGCTTAGAGGGAATAGATGGTGAAGTCAAGAGCCAATAGCATGTGCTTTAAATCCCAAAATAGCAATGCCTAATGCATGTTTGATTCTGACCCAGAAGGAAAGTTTCTAGCAGTTCTCTGAAAGTTATAGACAAGAAATCAATAATAAAATCAATGGCAGAATCTGTCTTTGATGACTGGGACAAATGCCCTAGGTGGGAGATAAATTCTGGATAGTTTGGAGAGAGGAAGAACAGGAAGATCAGCATGGGCTATTTCAAGCATTGGTTGGTAAGTTTCAAGGTGACAGTGTGATTGAATGGGGAAGTAGAAACGAGTAAGAGGCAACAGGCAAAGACAATTAATGAAGTTAGAGCTCCAAAGGGAGCTCTAAAACAGATATAGCCAGGGCTCCAATGGATGAAGTGTAGACCTTTGTTAGGTATTGTAATGACTGAGGGCAGGCAACACGTGGGTGAAACTGTTCTCCCAAAGGAAGAGAGTTGTGACTTGCTTGAATAATGGGTGATTTGACCAGACCCAGAACTCACTGCAGTGTGACCTTTCACTGTGGGGGTAACTCCCAAGGGAAAATCTGCAAAACAAAGGAAAACAAGTATTTGGGCCCAAAATCAAAATGAAAGAAATAGAAGAGAGCATACAAATATAATATTTGGCCAAGAAGCCAAGTACATCTAAATTATGTAATAGGCCATAGTCACAATTCCTATAAGAGCTCTGAAGGAAATATGATAATAATAGACATTTATATGGCACTTACTCTGTGCTAGACACTGCTATAAGCACTTTAAATTTATTAGCTTATTTGGTCCTCATAACTGATGTCTTGGGTCATTCACTTGGGAATTGATGTCAATCTAAATGGTGGCAGAGAAGAACATAGTGGGCCAGGAATCAAAATCCATGACAATGGAAAAATCACCAGGAACATTGTCAGGGACAAAAGATAGAAAGTATCTTTGACCAAATTGCTGGGTGATTAATCATTCATTTGTTCATTCAACATTCATGGAGATTTCGTATTGGATATGACAAAGTTCAACTTTAAAAATAATGCCAAATTGTTTTAAATGGTGCTTATTCTTACATTCCTACCAGCAATGTATACAAGAACCCACTGCTACTTGTCATTCCAACACTTAATCTTGATAGACTTTTAAATTTTTGATATTTCAGATAATTTAATAACAAATGATATATAATTGTGCCTTCATTTGTATTTCTCTTATTATTCTTACAGATGTATGCTAATAGACATATGCAGGAATGTTTATAGCAAAATGATTCATAATAGCAAAAAGCTGGAGATAATTGGGCTATTCATACAAGACAATATTATACAGGAAGAAAATTAAAGAATTACTGCTCTAAATAGGAACATGAATGAATAAGATCAAATAATAAAAAAAGCAAGTTCCAGGAAAACAGACAGTATAATAACCTTTTTATAAAGTTTGAAAGCCAAAGTAATAAATTGGTTATATATATATATAAACTGATTTTTTTAAAGCAATGAAATGAGAAAAAGAAAATTCAAGATTGAAAAAAAGTAAATTCAAATTCTCAGTGCAGGGAGGATGGGGTAAAGAGAGCACACAGAGATGAAGTTATTGACAATGTTCTCATTCTTGGGCTGGGTGGTAGGCTCATAGATGCTCATTATAAAAATAATTAAATTCAAAAGAATAAATATAATGAAAGAGGGTCATGCATGGATTACTATTGATGCTGTTTCATGAACCAAGGATTATGAATGTTCCAATTCTGTGAGCCTGATTCAAGAACAAAATAAAACATTTATTGAGCTCCTAGTGAGAGCTGGGCCCTATGCTCTAGATTTATTCTGCAATAACAAGCAACTATAAACTCTCAGTGAGTTACAGCTACAAAGGCTTTTTACTTCCTCAAATTGTATGCCAACTATGAGTCAACAGAGGGCCTTGGCTTAGGGAATCCAGCTAACAGAACAACCAACATCCTGGGTGTTGCTGGTTACTCTATGTTGATCTCTGACCTTTGATAGATTCTCAGACTTTTCTCTAACTTCTAAGCCTAGGTTCAGTGAAGGGAAAGAAAGGAGTTGGAAAGGGGCAGTTAAGAAGAATATCAAATAAGACCAAATAAAACATTAAGTTTAAAGACTTGGTTGAAATACTACTAAATGTAGAAATTTCAATTCTCAACAGTGTTTTATTCATATACACACACATCCTCTCCTATGCATTGAGGTAACAATTTCCATAGTCCTTCAGTAACTAGCTCCGTTCATACTTACTAAAAGGATTTTTCATTAGCGGTTCCCATCAAATGCAATCAAAATGATTCCCTGTTCTTTTACACAATAGCTAAGCTTACTCAGTTGTCTCTGCTAATTTATTTAACTTTTCCTTGATAATCCCTTCAAATCAATTAGTAACCAGGACGTACTTGAGCTTTACAAAATTCCAAGCCAATTTAGAGATTTCTCAATGTGGGTAATTAGGTGATTACTACTGTCCGTTTTTCCTTCAGCTAGGTTTATTCTCTGGTAAATGTGCACAAATTAGGGTTCTTTAATTTAGCAGGACTCATTTTCACTCGTCCCCTAATTAACCCATGTGCATAGGCTCTGTCATCAGTTTCTGGTTACCTAATGAGAATTATTAGCATTTATTGCTCGTCACTTTTTCGATAAACATTTGCACTCATACTTTTCTATAAATTACATGTATAAAACACTGAATATATACTTAGCATGGCATGTAGCTCTCAATAACCATTGATGTAATTATCAATGATTAAATAAATTGAGAGCTTAGAAATTATAACCACTGACCACTGAAACAATGGGTTTTACAAGCTTCCCCACTCCAGCATTGTAACAATTTGTTCTTAAGTAATAGCAATTTTGAAACAAAAAAGGGACTCTCACAGAGCCTGAGGTTGGGAAACTGTACAGGAAAAGGAAAAAGTTCCTTGGGAATTAGTTGAAAATTAAGACCATCTTCTTCCTCTTTCTATTCCCCGTAAGTTGCCCACCTATTGGACACACATGTTGCTCTAGGAAAATAAGCATCCATAGACGTGGGTGAAGACATCTCTGAAAATGTCTTTGCAGCCAGCTGTGGTGGCTCGCATCTGTAATCCCAGCGCTTTGGGAAACAAAGAGGGGTAGATCATCTGAGCTCAGGAGTTTGAGACCAGCCTGGGCAACATGGCAAAACCTGTCTCTACCAAAAATACAAAAAATTTATCCAAGTGTGGTGATGTGCCCCTGTAATCCCAGCCACTTGGGAGGTGGAGGCAGGAGGATCACTTGAGCCCATGAGGAGGAGGTTACAGTTATCGGAGACTGCACCACTGCACTCCAGCCTGGGTGACAGAGTGAGACCCTGCCTCAAAAAAAAAAAAAAAAGTCTTTGCAGAAGTTTGTGGGCATGTTCTTTTAGCTGTTGTAACCATTCCTCCCCTTTTGAAATATTGCTCTATCACCCTGCATGGTAGTGAGCCTAAGAAACAATGGGAAAATGCTGCTATACCTTTTCAAAACAGACTTTCAGCTTGTGGCAAAAGGAGCAAAGTGTCTATTTTCCCTTTCCTACTTCAAAGGTGTGATATCAGGCCTGATATGCTTGCTTTTTCCTATTCCCCCACTCTGACCTAATTTACAAAGCCCTGCAGCTAGCTCTCTTCTGCACACTTTCCCATGTGAGGTTATTTATCTTCCTTAACAGTCAACTCAATTTATTTGAGGAGAATGCTCTCCCAAGCTCTGTTGATAATCTATTCCAGTACTGAATTACTATCGTAATCACAAAGTTCCTGAAGTAGCTTACATTTCTCATACAGCTGCAATCACCTCTCCCTCTGCCTAAAACCTTCCATATCTTCCCATTGCTCTTGACCCTGGAGGACCCACATGATCCAGCTTCTGCCTGCTTTTCCAGACTCAGTTTGGGCCCCTCACCTATCCCTATGCAGCCCCTTTCCTCTCGTGGCTCCAGTCTATTTTCTCTTCCTGGAGCTACCTCCTCTTCTACCTCTAAGTAATTGTTCTTCCATTGGTTTCATCTTAAACCCTATTTCCTCAGGGAAGCCTTCTCTAGCCCATATATATGGTCAAACTTCCCATTATACACAGACCAGTAATTACACAGTAATTTTGAGTTTATTACTTATGTAATTATTTGCTTAATGTCTGACTTTCTCTCTAGGCTGTAAGTTCCATTAGGGCAAGAATCACATCTGTCCTATTCACTGCTGTATTCTTTGTTTCTTGCACAGTGCCTGGCACATAACAGATAATTACCATATATTTGTTGAATGAATTAATATACAATTGGATAAATGAATCTCTTCTCAATGAACCTCTCCACTGGTCAAATTGGTGGGTGATGATCACTTTCCTGATTGATGATCTATTAGTACAACCCTAAAGTCACCTCTGATACCATGTTAACTTTTCATTTTGAGATAATGATAGATTCACAGGCAATTGTAAGAAATAATGCATATAGGCTTTGCCCAGTTTCTCCCAATTGGTAACAGCTTGCATAATTACGGTACAATAGCACAACCAGGAAACGGACATTGATAGAATCCACCAATATTATTCAGGTTTCACCAGTTTTACATGCATTCACGGTGCGTGTGTGGGTATTTATTTCCATGTAATTTTGCCATATGTGTAGATTCATGCAATCACAATATAAATATAGAACAGTTCCTTAGGAAGGGTCCCTCATGTGACCCTTTCAGAGTCAGCCACCTTGGTCCTTCTGCTTCCCTCTTCTAGCGTCTGCCTGCCAACAATCTGATCTCCATATCTATAATTTTAGGAATGTTGTATAAATGGAATCAAACAGTATACACAGTTCTAAGGTTGGCTCTTCTCATTCAGCATGGCTCCCTTTTGAACCCCTTAAGTTATTGCATCTATCAGTAGGTTTTTCTCCTTGTATTGCAGAGTAGTATTCCATGGTATGGATGTATCACAGTTTGTCTAGCCATTCACTTATTGTAGGACAGTTGAGTTGTTTCCAGTTTCTGGTCATACAATAAATCTGCTATAAACATTCATGTTCAGTTTCTTGTGTGAAAATAAGTTTTCATTTCTCTGGGATAAATGCCTATGAATGCATTTGCTGGGTCATATGGTAAGCATATGTTTAGTTTTTAAATAAACTGCCAAACTGGTTTTAGAGTGACTGAACCATTTTACATGTTCACTAGCAATATACGGATGATCTAGTTTTCTCATGTCCTTATCAGCATTCGGTGTCATCCCTATTTTGTTTTAAATCTAGCTATTCTGATAGTTGTGTAGTGACATCTCACTGTGGTTTTATTTTGCATTTCTGTCATGGCTAATGACGTTGAAGATCTTTTTGTGTACTTATCTGCCATCTGTATATTCTCTTTGGTGAAATGTCTGCTTGCCTTTTGCCCCTTTTCCAATTTTTGAATTTTTTATTAAATTGTTGAGTTTTGAGAAACCTTTACATATTCTAGACACTAGCAACCACTGGTCCATCACCTTCATTTTTGGAAGAGGAAACTTAGGGTCAGAGAGGTACATCAGCTTTCCCAGTCATTTAGTAGTTGAGAAAGGAAAGGCCCCCAGTCTCTGTCTCCTGAGCCTCCATGCAGCACTCTCCCCACAGCTCACCTTGAGGTCTCTCTGACTCAGTGACCTGCACTCTATTTAGCCCACACAATTTCTCTGAACCAAACACTGCTTTTGTGGTCACACAGCCTTCCAGGGTGAGCTGTCTAAAGTTGGTGCTCTTATGGAATATTCCCCAAACAAGAAATTATAAGTGTTTGAGATGATGGATATGCTAATTACCCTGATCTGATCACTATACATTATATAGAGAGACATCACAATGCACCCCATAAATATCTACAATTACTATACGTCAATTAAAAAAAATGAAAGAAAAACAAAGTTAGTCCTCTACAGTTTCTTGCCTGTGTTAATAATCCCATGTCTTTATACAATAAAGAGAGTAGCTGTAGTGGGTGCTGCAATGGGCCACGTAGGTCCCACCTAGCATCAAAAGACTATTTCCCCAGCTACAGAGGGTATAGTCCATAGAGCCTTCATCTCTCAATCCTCTTCAGGATTATTTAGAGAGGGTCACCTCACTCAAATTCAAGACCCTCTTCCTGGGTGAGCCTGTATCCAGTGACTAGTGGTAAAAAGGTGAAAAGGCTGGCCAGGTTCTGCACAATTGTGTATGGCCATCCCAGATTCAGAGCTTCCCAAGGAGTCCCCTAAAGCTTTGTTGAACCTACAATACAGCCCAACTTCTTTCTCTACCCAGTCCTGCTTCCTCTCCTCCTCTTCCACAGGTTTTAACTGCAGGAACAATCTGTAATACATTTCTTGTGTATGACTCTCTATCACTGTTTGTTTGCTAGGAACCCAGCCTGTGATAGTCAGTGCCAGGGGTTGTTTGAGAAACCAGACGCTAACATGGGGTTTTGGAGCTGGCTCACTCACTGCTCATTGGCAATGATGATGTTACCAACCATCAGATAGCAGCTGGCACAAGGTAGCAGTGCACTTATTGACACTCGTACTAGAGGCGAACTGGAAAGGTATTCCAGAAAGAAGAGAAGGCCACGTGTCAGGTGTTTATAGGGAGAAAAGTAACTCTAAGAACAGTTGAAGTAGGTGGCCGTTGCTAAGCCCAATGGACAGTTTAGGAACTAAATAATGAAAAGCTGTGAGGGATTAAGCAGCAATTAAAGGCTAAGTGAAAGGCAGAGAACTTCCTTAGTTGTTTATAGAGAAGCCCTCATCTTCTATAGCCTAAGGGCTGAGAAACTGAGGCTCATGATTTAATCACAAGATTAACAGGGTGAGGGGGCAGTGGCTCACACCTGTAATCCCAGCACTTTGAGAGGCTGAGGTGGGAGGATCGCTTGAGGTCAGGAGTTCGAGACCAGCCTGGCCAACATGGAGAAACACTGTCTCTA